>NC_085875.1:47119769-47122269 GCF_034702125.1 Engraulis encrasicolus | reverse complement strand
CCAACTTCGATTCCCTATCTCTTCAACTACTGCTTTGCCCTACCAATGCTATCTCTGGAGTACAAGACAAGTATTTCTTTACCCTTTCTTCCTTATCTCTACTGCCAGTCACTTTTTGTCCTTTTGCCCCAAGTCTGAACTGCTGAATGTGAGCTCTCTTCCTTTGCCCCTGTCGGGAAGGTTGTTGTTTTGGTGGAGAGGAGAAGCAGTTTTATAGCATTGTCTTCAAGGGAGTGTTGAAGAGTTCAGTTGTAGTTATGCTGTTTTTTGTGTACTCCATGACAGTGCATTTTAGAGTCTTTTGATGTTTTCTTTCAAAACACCCCACTGCTGTTTGATTTCATATTTGATCTACAACTATATTTTTTAAATCTGAAGTCTTGTGTCAATTTCTGAAGTCATTCTCTCCCGCTTGCTCTCTATCATAGCCCCATAACGCACACCGTTTCACCAGTGGAACGCTGTAATAGTCATTTAAAAACGTTCTACCACAGTACAACACCACTATGCCAGTGCACAGTAATGCATTACGACTTGGTCATTGCCATTCTGGTACCAGCTAATTTATAACAGGGGCCGTGTCTTCGCTTTGTTTTATTGTCAAAACAGAGAGGGGGTGTTCAATTCTACAATATATACAGACAAAGTGCATATGCATACCCACATCCTTCTAAGGCCCTCTCCCTTCTCTTAAGTAGATTTAAGTACATATATGCATCAATGTATATACTATGCATAAATATGTATACAGTAATACTGTATGTATATATACTGTTCAGTATATACATATCATTAATCAGTTGTGCATATCAGGGCCCAGTACAAAATCATCTCAAACATCAGCTCATATTATGGAGACTGCCAGCCAGCCAGCCAGCCAGCCAGCTGGCCAGCCAAATGCTGGTGAAATTTCAGTTTGGCTGGTAGAAAGGACCAACTTACTAGCCACTTTGACCCATTAGTGAGTGTGTGTTTGGCTAGTGAGATTTTTGGAGGAAGAAGCCACAGCACACCAGAGAATTCGAGGTGCAGGTAACAGGTACTTGTTCTTTCGACTTGAGAAAATCCACACTGGCCGAAACGTTTGTTTAAATAAATTCAGCATTGGTCAAGAGTGTGTGGCACTTTCCCTCTGAAGTTGCTAGTGGGATTAACATCTACTAGCCATTTTGGCTGGCGATGAAAAAAAAGTTAATTTAGGTCCCTGACTGTATGTATGGTTGTCTTGTGTAGGCGGATCAACATTGGAGTGCGCTACCAAGCGGAGATCCCAGAGCTGCGGGAGCGTTCAGCCGCCCAGTACGACCAGCACAAGGCTGACATGGTGTGGGCCCCCCTACCCCAGCTGGACACCCAGCCTAGCCTGCTACAGAGAGGTACAGAGGCACCTACACACGCACACACATGCACGCACACACATGCACGCACACACACACGCGCGCGCACACACACACATACGCACCTGCACACGCACAAACATATCCCTAGCCCCGCCCAGCCTGCTGCTGAGAGATACAGAGGCACACACACACACACACACACACACACACACACACACACACACACACACACACACACACACAGACACACACAACCCCACTCACAAACAAAATACTGCATGCACAAATGCACACCTACACATGCACACACCTACACACACTGCTTCTGATTATATCACTACCCACACACACATCTACACTACCCATACCTACACATGCAAACACAGACCTACACACACACACCTACACACACTGCTCTTGGTTACATCACTACCCACACACAGCACACTCAACCCACAGATCATACCACCACAGTGCAGATTATGTCTGTGAAGGCAGACAACAGCTCCATGGTGATGGAAATAGTTTTTTGCAGATTGACATTTTGCAAACTATCTTCTCTTATATCATTATGCTCTTCACAATCTTAATATGATATTCACAGATATCACAAATGGTGTGTTTTTTAGTTTCTGACCCCAGCAAATAGCAGCTTGTCTGTTCTTGCGTACTCATCCCCTCCTTTCTATTTCTTGATGTTTGTTTTGCTAAAACCAGATGCTACTTTGCCTCTGGTGATGCTATGGACGTATCCTCACCTTGATAATAATGAAAAATAAAAGTTTCAGCTTCATTAAAATGCAGCGTGTCTGATTGAGACTGAGAGGAGCCGCGGCTTACTTTGTGCCTCAGTACTAAAGTGGAAGTCTGCAAGTTCAGTTCCAAGGCGACTTGACTCTTGCTGTTCTTTTGAAGTTGCCCTAGATTAAACTTCGTTATCCTGTGTGTGCACTCAGCCTGGTCTACAACTGCTAACTCTCCATCCCTCTTTCATTGTTCTATCTTTCTTTCATTCTTTCTTTGGCTCATTCACTCTTTCTTTCGTGCTTTCTCTCTCTCCCTTTCTTTTGCTCTTTCTTCCACCATCGGTGTACCTCTACCCTCTTCTTACATCTTCCTTTCTTTCTTTCTTTCTTTCTTTCTTTCTTTCTTTCTTTCTT
>NC_085875.1:47072269-47114769 GCF_034702125.1 Engraulis encrasicolus | reverse complement strand
AAACCTGACTCTATACTGTAAAAGGCTTTAGTGTTGCATTCACAGACCATGAGGTCCATCCTCTAACACTTTGGCAACGAATCACTCTGCATAGTTTTGGACCAGGATTAATGCACACCTGTCTCATTAATATTGTATGTGTCTGTGTCTCTGCATGCATGTGTGCATGTCTCTTGTTTGTGTGTGTGTGTGTGTGCGTGTGTGTGTGTGCGTGTGTGTGTAGTCAGATAAGGTGACTCACCATAGTGTCCAGAGGGATGCGGGCGCCCATCATCCCCCTCGTAAGCCTGATCCGGGATCAGCAGCGAAGGGCAGCGGCACCTCCAGCTCTGCCACCAAGGCCCCCGCGGGGCAGGAGGGGGAGTTCCCATGCAAGAAATGTGGCAGGTGAGTGACAACAGCCAGCCAGGGAAGCCGACTGGAGGAGACAACAGGGTCAGTTGTCCTGGGCCCAGGGAGAGAGGGACATGCCCAGAATTGGGTCCTTAGTATGTCGCTGCTGTCAGGCAGACACCATGTATCTCCACTTTTGATCTTTAAATCACTGTTTTGTAAATAAATAGTAATTTCAACATTAAAGTTGGTTATTAAATAATGTATCATAAACATATACTTTTTTGCTGGAGAGTAACAATGTATTGAGAGGAGGGTGGGGGGCTTTTAAATGTAAGCTGTCAGTGGCCCTGGATACAGTCATACCACCCTGGCCCAACAGGGGTCTCTAGGTAACCACTCCATAAACAAAGGGACAATAACATGGCTGGCATAGACTGCGCATTTCAACGGAATTAGGTGCCATGACTTGCAACATTCATCGCATGGACTGAATATGTAAACTGAAGTATGTTTTATGCGTGGGTGTTTTTTTTTCCAGATTTCAACTGAATTAGGTAGAATGACTTGCAGGTCGCATGCATTCACAGCTGACTCTAAAACTAATCGGATGTGTCGTGACATTGAGGTTGATGTTTTGATTTGGCATATGGTCACCGTATTTCAGCTTGTCATAGTGCAAAGGCTTGACTATTCTAAGAGTCTATTCCTTTGTGAATGTGTTGAGCAAGGTCCCACATTAAACTGGATAAAAGATCCCACACACACGGTTCCAAAGTGCACATAAAAGCACGCTTGTGTGCGTTTAAGCAACACACGACAAAATACGCCAAAATCCACACAACCCCTGCACTGTGCAGAATTGGTATGAAATTATGAGTTATCGGCATGACTAAGAGTAAACAGCAGCCTGTAGACTCCAACAGCTGTGCTTGTCCAGGTGCAGCTAGATGGGCCTAGAGGTCTGAACTCTGAACGTGTGTGTGTGTGTGTGTGTGTGTGTGTGTGTGAGTGTGAGTGTGAGTGTGAGTGTGAGTGTGAGTGTGAGTGTGAGTGTGAGTGTGAGTGTGAGTGTGAGTGTGAGAGAGAGAGAGAGAGAGAGAGAGAGAGAGAGAGAGAGAGAGAGAGAGAGAGTGCTTGCATGCATGTATGCATGTGTCGGTATGTGTGTGTGAGGGAGAGAGAATGTGAGTGTTTTAGCGTGTGCTTGTCCTAGTCATATCACACAGTACAGTGTTTTGAATTCAGAAAAAAACACACACACACAGATAGAAATGTGTGCTTCGGCCAGCTGCAACTGCAGCCTTGCTCCTGCAGCCCAGTCAGGATTCTAAAGGGCTGCCCATGGCAACCGGCAGCGGCCGATTGGCTTGTTATTATCAACAGTCGCCTAGCAACAGGAGCACACAACCTAGTAGCTGCTATGCCCGGCCTGCTCTGTGAGCTGTGCTGTGTAGTAGTTTACTCTGCCCAGAGACGGCCAGCACTCTCTGAATCACTACACTCTTCCTCCTCCTTCCTCCTTCCTCCTTCCGCCCCCATTCCCTCTCTTTTCATCGCCCCTACAGCCATGTTGCCCCATTTCAGTTAGTTACCAAACCCAAGGAAGCTGACAGGGAGGCACAGAGATGTCAGTTGTCCCCAGCAAAGGAGGAGAGATGGAGAGGGGGAGAGAGAGGGGCCTCACAATTGGGTCCCCATTGCATTATATGGGGGCCCCTTTCAGATGACTTTGGCCTGGGTCCAACCAAAGTTGTCAGCAGCCCTGCCCAAACGAACCTCATCATGTCTGCCTGTTGCCTAGTTGTCTGACTGACTACACAGCCCACAGAATATAATTGCACATTACAACATGGGATGACTTGTCAACGGTGCAGTTTGACGGTTATATTTGTGCTACCTTTATGACAAGTTTGTTTAGCCAAGCGCTGTCACGGTGACGGGTTTGTTGAGTGCCAGCTGAATCTTGTCTCGGGAGGATACGCAGATGTGCAGGGAGTTGTCTGTCTCTGTCTTCTGTGTCACTGCCAGATGTTCCTCATATCGTGACGGGTAGATAAAGATGATACAGCGTGATGTCTCAAGCACTTCCTGAGCATTTCCTGTGTACTAAAATTAAATGCTTTGAAAACACACAGCTGTGGTTTGCCATCCAGAATTATGAAATTGAAGCAAATGATTAACAGCCAATGATGCTAAATAATGTCCATTATGCTATTACGTGCAGTCATGTCAGTCCCTGCAATGTTAAAATAAAAAGAAAATAACAAGAAAGAAGAAAAATTGAGTGCGATCCTTTTCCTACTAGGCCTACTAGATTACTTCAGAGACGCACCAACAAGACGGAAGAGCGCGGTGTGTGGAAGATAACCTTATTACGTGCAGTCAAACATAAATTTCACTGAATCTGAGTAAGAAGTGCCAGATTTAGCATTTAAGTTTAACATCTATGTACACCAAAATGTTATTTGGTGCGTCAATTTCATCAGCTTCGTCAACCCATTTTGTTGGTGTACAGGAACCAGACCACAATGGTTTTCAGTATATGTTGGGACTGTCGTTTGGCAGTAAGCTAAAATACAGAGATTCAAATCCTATAATGGCAGTCCATAAGTACTATCTGTGGAAATAGTATTACATGTCAGGGCCATTTTTTTTTAAATGGAAACGACTACCATTTTAACACGGTGCATCTATCTCAAACCTAAAATGTTCTGTGTAAATATCACAGCAATATGTCATTTTCAGAGTTCCAACTGACGACCTCTCCTCTCTCCTCTCTTCTCCTCTCCTCCCCTCTCCTCTCTTTTCTCCTCCTCTCCTCTCCTCCCCTCTCTTGTTCTCTCCTCTCCTCTCCTCTCCTCCCCTCTCTTGTTCTCTCCTCTCCTCTCCTCTCCTCTCCTCCCCTCTCCTCTGCTCCTGCAGGATCTTCTACAAGGTGAAGAGCCGCAGTGCCCACATGAAGAGCCATGCGGAGCAGGAGAAGAAGGCTGCGGCACAGCGCCAGCGGGAGGCTGAGGAGCGAGCAGCAGCAGCGGCGGCAGCGGCAGCAGCAGCCCAGCAGCAGCAGAGGCAGAACGGGGCCAGCGGCCGAGACCAGCACAGCAACAAGAGCAGCAGTGACAACACGTCCTCAGATGAGGACGATGAGGACTGGAAATAGGCCGACTGGTGAAGACTGGCATTATAGCCGAGTGGCGAAGATTGCCATTAGGATGAGCCATGAAGCCGACGTGGCGTTAGACTGAGCCATGAAGACTGACATAAAGATTCTCCACTGAGGACTTTGAAGGTGGAGGTTTTTAAAGGCCTAATGCACAGCTGGGACAGTGTGTGTGTGAAGGTGGCCGCACGCGCGCGTGTGTAACTGAGGTCCATCCTTCTTTGTCCCAGACCCAGCCTCGAACCCAGGACCTCACCACAGACATCTGTACGGGAGGCAGTCTGCTGCCATGGGTACATTCCATTATCATAACTCCCGTCCTCGAGCTGTGCTTGTGGCCCCGCGCTTCATTGACACACCCCACCTCTGTGGAGACAACAATAAAGTTTCCTTGCTGTCAGTCCAGCCACAACAACTTCTGGGGCACTCTTGATCTTTTCCCCATTCGACATCTCGATTACAAATCAGAAAATGAGCTTTGAAATCTTTGAGATTTTGCGAGATATTGAATTAAACTTCTGTCGTCCATGATGTCTTGTGTCGTCATCAGGAGGCCACAAGCACAAGGGAGGATGGGAGTTAGGATAATGGAAAGAGCCTCAAGTGAAAGCCGAGCACTTAGCCAAGTCAGGAGCCTACTGGCGTATTTGGACGAGGCCTTGGCAGGGATGTTTTTACGGATATTGCAAGCCAAGCTGTGCTAACAGGCCTCTGTTGTGTGTGTGTCTGCGCACACGCCTGTGTGTGCGTGAGTGAGTGAGTGTGTGTGTGTGTGTGTGTGTGTGTGTGTGTGTGTGTGTGTGTGTGTGTGTGTGTGTGTGTGTGTGTGTGTGTGTGTGTGTGTGTGTGGTGTGTGTGTGTGTGTGTGTGTGTGTGTGTGTGTGTGTGCGTGTGTGTGTGTGTGTGTGTGTGTGTGTGTGTGTGGGTGTGTGTGTTTACAGGTGTGCTTAGCAATGTCCCTCTGATGTGAAGTCTATGTGTGGCGAATCGGTGGGGGAAAGAGGCATTTTTACCTGATGTGAAAGTGAAGAGGACCTATCAGTTAAAATGTTCCTGTGTGGATGTGACACCATGCGAATGAGTGTGATTGAGTTAGGGGGTTTGTGTGAGAGTATTCACAATGAGACAGTGTGGATGTTTGGACATTGTGTGACTGTGAACTTCTGTATAATACATGTAAGTGAATATGATGTTGTTTGAGCTGATGGTTGAGCTGTGGGAATGTCCCCCTGAAACCTAACCTTTACTCCAAACTCTGAAGATGTCTCCCGCCGAATCCCTGGACGGCTGCTGGCCTGTTGTCTGTAGCAGAAGAGCCAGCCAGTTGCTCTATTTTAAAGAAGTGTGTGTGTGTGTGTGTGTGTGTGTGTGTGTGTGTGTGTGTGTGTGTGTGTGTGTGTGTGTCTGTGTTGTGTGTGTGTGTGTGTGTGTGTGTGTGTGTGTGTGTGTGTGTGTGTGTGTGTGTGTGTGTGTGTGTGTGTGTGTGGTGGGAAAACTCAGTCAGGGACATGAATGTGTGTTGGAACCATGCTTTTTTTGTTTGTATGTGCGAGTGTGTGTGAGAGAGAGAAAGTAATGTATATTTGTGTGTTCATGTGTACACGTGTGCATGCGCGTTTTGCTGTGGTTGTGTGTGTGCGTGTGTGTGCGTGTTGCAGACAGCTAGTGTGTTTGAGTATGTCTGAAAAGCTATCAGGGGCTACCTACCTTATCACTTTCATGGTTTTATATTGTTACTATTTTCTTGGTTTGACGTTGATCCACAAACAGAGGGCTACCTATAGCGAGGGGGAAATGCCACTCCTCCCCCGTCACCCCCTTCTCTGGAGAGAGCTTGCTACAGTATACTCTGTCCAGATCGCCTATCCAAACCAGTCCAGCACTTTGATGCATATACACACACACACACCAATGGAGAACAACCTCAATATCTTCCCATACACACCCATCCCCATCGCCAACCCCACCCCCACCCCCACCCCCACCCCCACCTCACCCCTGCCTTCCTCTTAGACCACAGGCCAGTGGGTGTCATGTGAATCCCTCCACCCCCTCTCTCATTTCTGGGTGGATCACTGCCTATCACATAGTTGTATTATGAAAGAAGTGCGCAGTACTTTGTGATTAAAACAAATGTGATTAAGAGAGAGAGAGAGAGAGTTGCATGATGGGACTGATGAATGGCTGATGAGGAAGGACTGATAAATGAGTGCACAACGCTGATTTGGGAGAAGAGCAGAGTGCTTTATTTGCTCTGCATCTCTTGTCATTTCTTTCACACTTTCTCTGCTCATTTTCTACTGACATTTTATGGTCATTTTTTGCTGTCTGTCTCTCTCTCTCTCCCCCTTCCTTCTCCTTTTCGTGACTGCCAAAAGCTTGCTTGGCCGTGTCTCTCTCTCTGTATCTCTTTCTCCCTCGTTCGCTCTCTCACTCTTTCATGCTGTAAGACAGGCGCCAGGTTTTTCTCTCCTTTCCTGAAAGGATTCTGCTTTTACTTCTCTGTCTTTATTGTCCCCATTCACTTTCGAAAAGACAACCTATTTTATGGTTTATGCCTTGGAATTTCTTGTGATGTTTTTTTAAATTGTTTTTTAAAAAACACAATTTTAAAGTTATTACTGTGATTTTTATTGTTGCAAGAACAGCTACTATTATATTATTATATATTTTTAATCCTTATTATTACTGTACTGTTTTTCCTGGTTAATTGCTGATTACTTTTGTTTGTTTCTTTAAGCCATGTTTGATAACAGTTGAATATCTCGTTCTCAACAGATGGCCCCAGCATGCTTGAAAGGTGTATTGTATATTTGAAGGGTCTGTCTGGTAGTATTTAGTGGTCAAAATGGGCAAAGTGGAAAAAAAGAAAAAGTTTCAAAAGAACTTTGCAGACGTGTAACTGCAAACTGACATTTCATGCATATGCTATGCACGCCCCAAAGAGTAGCATTACAGATGTGTACAGTTGTATAAAAGAAATCATGAAAATGCTTCTGGGTTTAAAACAATGATGTAGCCTAGTTATTCTTGGGAGGGTGTACTGTGCAAAAGTGGTTGGTTACCGAAGCCAGAGTTAGGCGTAAATCTGGTAAAAGCAGAGCCCTTCACCAGTGCCGCGAATGAAGGCCGGGGCTCTTCTACTCACACATTTACAACCATCAGCGTTGACCACCACCTTTGCATGCACCTCACCTATCGCTTTCAATGATGTTTTGTTACAGTACAGTTGTTTACATTTTACGGGCTCTGAACACAGCACACACACGCAATATTCAGGCCTGTTGTTGGAACCAGGAAGAGCAGAGTGCGCAGCAAATGTACGGACATGTGGTCGGCCGTTTTAAAACCAAACGACTTCAGTCAAGATTTTTATCATTGTTACAAGTCTGGAAGCATTTTTTATTGCGCTTTGGCAAGAGAAGCTACTTTAAGAGGTTTCGAGTGCGCTCTGCTCAACTATCATTTCCTGTTGCTGATTTAAAAATTGCTCCTCTGTGACAAAATCAGCATCTCTTTGCTGGGTTTCCTCTCGAATCTCGCTCCATCTCCTCCTCCTTCTTATGTTGCCTCCCTGCCTGCTTTATGCTCTTCCTGTTCTTGCCAAGTCGGTTTTGCAACAGAGCCAGTGGATATGCATGTCCACACAACCGTGACGATTTGGAGGACGCTTGTCACAACACTCAAAAATGCTAATATCCTGTGTGTGTGTGTGTGTGTGTGTGTGTGTGTGTGTGTGTGTGTGTGTGTGTGTGTGTGTGTGTGTGTGTGTGTGTGTGTGTGTGTGTGTGTGTGTGTGTGTGTGTGGATCAGAGAGCGTGATGGCGAGATAGAGAGAATGAGTTAGCAATCCTAGAGGGCTACTATGTCTGGGTGAGTGCGAGAGGGCGGATGATTTCTAAGTCTCAGAAATTGTAAGAAAAAAATCATACTCAATTTTCCTTGACTGTTACATTGTTTTGTACTCTGTGTTTTTGCTATAATGTTACTGTGGGTTTGATTTTTTTTTCATTTCATTTAAAAAAGATTTTGTGGGCATTGTGTTTTTAACTTAACCTGCACAGCTGAACTTTTTCTTTCATTATTGTTTTTTGTTTGATTACTCCCATTTCCCCTCTCCTCCTTTTTCTTATGCAACCAGCCAAGGCAATCAAAGTGTTTTGTGAAGACCGGTTTATGAAATATTCTGTGTGTGTGTGTGTGTGTGTGTGTGTGTGTGTGTGTGTGTGTGTGTGTGTGTGTGTGTGTGTGTGTGTGTGTGTGTGTGTGTGTGTGTGTGTGTGTGTGTGTGTGTGTACTGTAAATGACCCTCATTGCTATTTTCATAAAGGCCTTGTACACTAAAAATGGTGAAACGTGGGAACGGTTCCCAGATGCTTTTTACTACAGAGTAATATTTGTTTTCATTTGATTTTTTTTATTATCACCTGTGATTTTTTTGTATAATAAAAGAAGGGGGATTATAAACCACCCCACGCTAAATGAAAGCCATCTCTTGTCTGACTCCTCAATGTGATGCATGTAATGTTGTGCGGTTAATTGTGTTATTCAAGTATTTGCAGCCAAGCACGGTATTCACATCCTTGGCAGGTTATTAACATCTTTGTGGCAGTCCTGAGATTACACAGTAGGCAAGTGTGTGACATGTACTGAGGAATCCTTGATTGATTATCAGGGATATGTGGGACTCATAAAAACAGCTTTGGGATTTATTGATTTCTCCATAAAACACAGAAGCAGCAATGTTGTGGAGGGTTAACTGTGTAGTCAAGTGCTGCACAGCTGAATCCTGGCGGACGGAAATGTGACGGTATGCTTTCCCTCCACAAGGGGTCAGAATTGAGTATAGCAGCGTATTATTTGGTCATGAGTCTCCTGAACAACCTCCCAAACGTTTGGGGCCAGGAAACGCTAAATTCCCCAACAGACTCTGGATTTATAATCATCATCATCATCTATGTTTCCATAGATTCACCATTTTATTTTCTGTGTTGCTGGCCGCCAGGGAGCTACCAAGACTTTGAGAACAGCAGATCGCTGCAGAGATGTTGCAGACTTGACTCCCACTTCCTCCTAAATAAAAGAGGGCTCCTCGAGGAAGGGTCAGAAATCACATCACCGATTTAGATCACATTCTTTTGAAGCTGTGGTTTTCTGAGGCCGCCCAGACCATGCTCCTTATAACTCGCTCTTAATCGACCTTTTCAAACGACACAGAAAGAACTTCCAGGTCTTTATAAGGCCTGATGGGGTAATGTTTGCTGTAGGCCTTGGCATCTGAAGAATTCTGCCTCAAGTATTTCAACTCGGGAGGAAATTACTTAAGCTGTTAGGGTGCTTGTTGAGGTTGTTTGTTCAAATATATCACGGTAGCAGTTTGACTTCTTAAAGGGGTTAATTAACATTCTTCACACTTTTTAAGAACCTTACTTTTATTCCAACTGTGTTGCTGGCTCTGTGCTTCTTCGAAGAATGCAGGGGATCCTGGATGAGGTGCCAAGTGTTACATGGCTTATTTCTTGAGCAAATTGCCTTTCTGGTAAGTAGTTTGGTACAAATACAACCCAGAGGTTGCCTAGATGTAGAACAGGGCTTATGGGGCCAGATGATGAGATGTGATGGCCGACGGATGTTGTGTGAAGAGATGTCCTACTGGGGAAGCATTAGATGCTGACAAGGAAATCGACAGGGTGGGGAGAAAGGGGTCAGTTCTTCCTGCCCAGCTAGGGAGGGGGCCCAGAATGGAGTTGGGTCCTCATTACATAGTATATATTGGGATGAGGGAGTGGGTGGCTTTGAAGTGACTTTGTCCTGGGCCCAAGTTTGTTAGAGGATGCGCTCAACTTTATTGGAAAAAATGAATGTCTTTGGGTGCGCGATAAAAGATATCAACTTTCAGAAGAAAAATCCGAACTCACAAGCTACGTCTCATTATTTATTTATAGATTACCACTATGTCCACAAGCAAACGCGTTTCGGCTATCAAGCCTTCATCAGTGCGTTGTCCTAGGCCCAGCCGTAGCTGGCATCGCCTCTGGATGTTGAAGACAAATGGTTGATGGAGCGTGACGTTGAGCATGCCAGCCCAACTCTCACCTATTTAGTCGTTGGTGTTCATTCTGTGTTGGGGCACGTCTGAGGTTGTGGTGTTCTTCTGGCACTGTCATAAACACACACTCTACCACACACATCGCCCCACACACACACACACACGCATGCTTCCTGACGAAATCGAAGACTTGAGCTGACATGAATGACTTGCCCTGAAATGACTTGGACATGTACTATGGCGTTCTTGTGCGTGTGTGTGTGTGTGTGTGTGTGTGTGTGTGTGTGTGTGTGTGTGTGTGTGTGTGTGTGTGTGTGTGTGTGTGTGTGGTGAAGGATCACTGAATTCTGATCAGCCTAAGCCAGCAACAGCACTTTGGCACATCCTGTCAGTCTGCTGCACAAAGTCAGTTTGGGTGACCGAAGCTGTAAAACGTTTAGAACACACTGTCCATGAGAGCCCAGGGTAAAAATACACCTCTTTCCTCCATTTTCTCCCACCCATCTTTCAGTAAGTTCAGTGGGCCTTTTCCTGCCATAGTTTTGCAGCTGTCCAGAGTCTGACAGGCTCGAGTGTGAACAAAGGCCCATGTTCAGTGAGCCGCCAAGCTGTGCGGATAGTAGTGTGTGTGTGTGTGTGTGTGTGTGTGTGTGTGTGTGTGTGTGTGTGTGTGTGTGTGTGTGTGTGTGTGTGTGTGTGTCCAAAGTGTGTGTGCATGTTATTGAGAGAGAAAGAGAGTGACAGAGTCCGGGTGAAATCTCTTGTTTGGTGTCTTGTTGACGTCTGTTGCCGTGGCAACGGCTGCCCCCGTGACATCAACAGGAAGCCGGTGCCAGGTCTCTTTCTCCACGCCGGGCCGGGCCGGGCTCTCTGCGGTTATACTGCTGCAGGGGCGGCTAAGGCTTCGCTTGCCTGCAGGGCAGGGAGTGGCCTGGCCTGGCCCGCACCGCAACAGGCAGGAAGGATATGGTCATTTAGACACAGCCAAGAAATGCAACCAACTTAACCGCCTGCCTGTCATACCCAATCCCAATACGCTTTGGTGCAGCCAAGGCTAAGACCTGAAGGCCTTTATACTGTACTCTGTGGTGCATCAAAGGCGAGGACAAGGGTGGAAAGCACAGCGGGGCACCAGCGATTTGCTCAGCAGGTACAGTATGACGAGTAGTGTAGTGTAGTGTGTAGAATAGGTAGAGTGCGGCACTCAGCACTCAGTGTCAGTGTGGCGCAACAGAAGCTGTTGCCGTGTCGTTTCACAATGCACGATTGCGTCAGGGAGGGAGGGTGTCTCAAAAAAAACCAAGTCTTAATATTTTATGGGAGTAGGTAAATTGAATTGAACTGTGCCATACAGAGTCAAGGTTAAGCTTCTTATCTCTCAAAGAGATCCTTTGTGTGTTTAGAGGGGAGGCGCAAACTCCATAATGAATTATGTGCCTTCTGCACCTAATTGGATTGGCCCTTTTTTCGATCTGTTGCCAGTATCTGCAGTTGCGAAAGAGGGTGTTTGGGCGTTTTATCACAGCAAGTATGTGCTTGAGGCGGTGCGAAATCAAGCACAGGAGGTGAAAAAAAAAACATGAAACACACGAAAAAGGACACCAAAGAGTACATCCAAATTACAAACCAGATGTTTATTTAAAAACAAAGAAAAAACAAAAAAAGTCAAAAAGGAATGCGAAATATCATTAACAAAAACCCATCAGAACATCAGCTGTGTAGAAACCACATGGCAACCAACACAACAACATCCAAGTGTTAACAATAATATATACTAGTATTTTCAAAACGGGGATGGTTTACTTTGTGTAACATTGCTTTTGTTAATCATTGTTTATTCGGTCGTTCTGGAGTTGGATGTCTGTTCTTCAGGGTGGGGCAAAAACTGCAAACACACAAAGCAAATGTTTTACTTTAACTGTGCCATTGACTCAGCTTAATTTTGATAATCATCATTAAAAGGGCATATTCGTTCAGTATGATTGCGAAAATAGCTTATCTCTAGCCTTTTACAATCAAAATAATAACAACAACGCCCAGTTCTTTGATAAGTGTTTTTTTATTTCCTCTGAAGATGGAGTTTGACCTCATCAAAGGAAGGCTATCCTACCTGAGTCAAGGTCTATTTAAATGTGTGGCTTTCAGCTCCACCACGCCCGAATCCTGCAGAGAGAGAGAGAGAGAGAGAGAGAGAGAGAGAGAGAGAGAGAGAGAGAGTTGTTATACAGTTGAAATGTTATGCAGGGTGTGTGGTAAGTTAACCACCTGAAATGTTTAACAGGAGCTGGGGAACTCCCCTACCGTCTCCTTACTCACTGACATCTCATTCTAAGACAGACACATCATCACCGTACACACAAAAACAGTTACCATGACAACTCAGCAGCCACAGTCTCTAACAGAAGATGGAAGATGACTGTGTTATATTCACGTGCAAGGCAAGCACTGTGCAAGTATGCAAAGGATACCATTCATTGATCATTCTCCCTAACCCATAATCAAGAGCTTCTCAAACTCCAGCGGCTTGGGTTAGACTGGAGGCACTCGGCAAAGATTTGGGTTTTCCAGTGGCGAAGATAAAAACAAGTGTCCGAGGCAATTTGCACAGCTCTCGTCAAATTATACAGAAGAAAGGGAAAAACAAAGTACCACTCATTAAAACCTGACAGTCTGATGACAGACTTGAGATCTGGTAGGAGTTACTCATCCTCTTTTCAGCGAAATACAGTCATAATATACTGTATCTATGACCGGCAGTCATGAAACATTAGTGGTGTCAACAATAATCGATTCGGCGATGCAATACAATGCGGCGATGCAATACAATGCGGGGCATGGGCGATCCAATTCAATGCGCCAAGTTCTAGAATTGATGCTGCAATTTTTTTACGTTTCAATTACTTCCGTGGATAATTCAGGAGCAAATGAATGTTAAATTAAATAAAAGCACCTCAAAGCATTGAAAGCTGCAAGACTGATACAGAAAAAACGCCAATAAATTGTTGCTCAGGATAATTCAACACAATGAATCTTTCATTCGTCACTCAAAGTGTGGAATTATATGGGATGCAAAGTTGACTACTAATGAGCCCTGCATTTTTGTGCTTGCTAGAGGCCTGACACCTGATGGTGCTCCGGCCATGGGAGACATGCGAGTAGCGTACGGCTCACCTTTAGGTCCAAACAGTGCGGAGTAACAGGGGTTATTGCAATAGGGTTTCCCATCATGCTGGAGAAATAAAAAGAGAATGAAGAAAACACAAAGTTAGATTTCGAAGGCGTATTTGGATTGTGAAAGTGTGTATATGAATGTGTTCTTTCTGTTAATGATATCATAATATTGTATTACGTTTGTATTAAGTTAAGTATTGACAGGCTGTGTGTGTGTGTGTCTGTGTGTGTGTGTGTGTGTGTGTGTGTGTGTGTGTGTGTGTGTGTGTGTGTGTGTGTGTGTGTATGTGTGTGTGTGTGTGTGTCTGTGTGTGTGTGTGCACATGTGGGGTGTCTACCAACCTCAGCGTGAGAGCCTGCAGACAGAGTCTTGTTGCACTTCTCACACTTGAGGCAGGGTCTGTGCCAGTCCTTTCCTAGCGATGTCACCCTCTCAGCTGCAGAGAGAGAGAGAGAGAGAGAGAGAGAGAGAGAGAGAGAGAGAGAGAGAGAGAGAGAACGAGAGAGGACACACACACATGAACATGATCAGTTTTTGGTTTGACATCAGTTCCCATAGTTCATCCATCCTCCCTCTTTCTTTTGGACTCAGTCCTGCTTCCCCACCCTGGGTCACTAAGAACCAAACTTGCACAAAAACCCATCTGACCCTGGCTGACACGGCCCCCTCATGTGTCCGTGAACTTGGCAGTCGGCAAAGAGTGCGTGCGATGCTAAACAGCCTCCCACAACAAAAGAGGCTGCGTCTTCCATCATTAACAGGGTTCCTCCCAGTCGCTAAAGCACTTGTGACCGTGTGGCTTAGGGAACGAACAACACAACGCCGCGCGTCATGGTGGCGTTGTTTTGCTGAGCTAAATGGACAATCGACACAGGAATGCAGACGACCTCTCCCTCCTTCTTCCCACTCTCCTTTTCTCTTCCCTTCCCTCTCTCTTGTTAAATAGATAGACAGACAGAGAGAGAGAGAGAGAGAGAGAGAGAGAGAGAGAGAGAGAGAGAGAGAGAGAGAGAGAGAGAGAGCGATAAAGAAGGTCTTTATCTGATGGCTTGAGCTGAGGGAAGGATTTCTTTTCTTGTTTTTTTTCCCTGGCAAAGGATTGCAGTGCAGTGCAGGGCTCGTAAACAGGGGAAAGTCATGATATGGTCATGAGCTTCAGGGAATCTATTTTTTACAACCTTAGAGACACACATAGAGAGTCACATGCTAGTGTGGACATCTACTTTTGGGAATGTTAAACGATGAAAGGGCTCGACTTGGACTGACGTCCAACATCTCTCTCTACCAATGCCAAAGGCCAAGACACTTACAAAGGCCAACAGGGAAAGCTCTTCAAAAACGTTGCAGTACAACGTAAATGGTCAGGACAGAAACACAGAAACATCTCAGGGTGGTTTTTTTCACGGACAGTGAACTTTAACGCTGCCTTGGTTGCTTGGTTTAACAACCCTCTAGTCGACTATCGTTTGTGTTTGTGTGGAAAACGTTTTTGAGTGCGAATCGCACACAAAATGATGCACAGCATTGAACCTGTAAAATGCACAGCATGACCCCATGACATCACGCAACCTTTTCATTTTAATGCAATCCGGAAAACTGTTTGTGCCAGGCCCAGTCAGTGGACATAATTTACAGCTACAAAGTGTCGTCAAACAGGATAGGTCCTGTCGGAGCTGTTTTATCTGAGGTGAGGTTCTGGAGAAATTCTCCAAGTGCCGTCAACGCTTCTCTTCTCTCCTCTCCTCTCCTCCTCTTCTCCTGCCCCAGAACATCGAGTACCCAGGCAGGCAGGGGATGAATGCCGTCCAACAGGCTATAAATCTCACTCAGACATTTTTAGAGGGCTGGTGTTTCGCTCGAGGACTGTCTGTGGCGTTTTAAAAAAATCTTGATCGGATTATCTTTGATTTGTCCAATTAGCTGTGTATCATAGGTTTCTTTTTAACTTTTCCCCCTTTTTTTGCTTGCAGAATGGGCCTGGTCTTTAGAGAACATTTAAGTGGAGAGGTCCTGGACCATGACAGACACAGATGCTATTGTTTCTCCTCATATCACTCCACTCGTACCTCCTCTCTTCCTCTCCTCTCCTCCTCTGTCTCCTCTATTCTCTCCCTCCATCTCTCTTTGGAACCCCCCTCCCTCTCTCTACACAGCATATCTATTACCAGTTGTCTCTCTGTTTCTCCCTCTCTGAGACCATTCCCCCCTGTCCTCTGCAGCAACTCTCTCTCTCTCTCTCTCTCTCTCTCTCTCTCTCTCTCTCTCTCTCTCTCTCTCTCCCTGCAGCTGTCCATATGGGAATCTTATTCGGTTCCTCTGAGGACAGATAATTATTGTTTTGTTCTCCTTCCCGTACAAGCAGACATCTCTCTCTCTCTTTCTTTCTTTCTCTCTCTCTCTCTCTATCTCTCTCTCTCTCTCTCTCTCTCTCTCTCTCTCTCTCTCTCTCTCTCTCTCTCAGTTTCTTTCTTTCCCCCTCTTTTCTGTCTCTCTTACCCTTTTCTCTCACTTGCTCTTCTTCTCTTTCTCCTGAGTCTAGCCACGCTCTCCCTCTCCTCCTTTTCCTCCCCATCTCTTTCTCTGTCTCAGTCTCTCAACCCCCCCTGCCTCTCTTTCAGTCTGCCTCTTCCCCCTTTTCTCTACATCGCTTCTCTCTTCACCTAATCTCTCTCCTCATCTCTCTTTCTGTCTCTATCTCCCAGAGCGCCCCCTCTTTCTCTCACTCTGACTTTCTTCCTCCTTTCCTCTCCCTCTCCCTCGCTCTCTTTTTCACAAATCTGCCCGCACACTCCCTTCCGTCTCTCTCCCTCCCTCATCTCTCTTTCTCTGTATCTATCTCTCAATCTCTCAGACCCCCCCTCTTTCTCTCTTTGTCTCACTCTGACATTCTTCTTCTCCTCTCCCTCTCTCCCAAAATTCCCAGCTCTCTCTATCAATCTCTCTGGGCCCCCACCCCAACCCCACCCCACCCTTTTCTTCCACCATCTTGCAGGATCACCACAGCTTAAGTGAATCTACACCTGGTCAATGACACGCACAGCCATCCAGGGACAAGGGACATGAACATGAATAAGAGGGACAGAAGCGGACTTTTGCTGAAGACCTTCCAAGCTGGAAACAAGAGTAATAACCAAGTTCATGATAGACTACATCATGATATAGACCACGATGAACAAAATAAATCAGCCTGTGTACCGCAATAAAGAAACAGGAGGGGGAAAAAGTTGGCCGCCGAAAAAGTGTACATTAATCATGATGATATTGAAAACTCCTCATCCCTTACAAAGCCTCAAAATAACAATATTTGTTTGCAGTGCTGTAAAAACTATTAAGGGAGAAAAACTACAGCTAAGCCGCCGGGGATTTCTTACTCATACAGTGTCTTACTGTAGAACCATACGGTGATGAATGGCTTTTAATTTCTCCTGCAGGACAGAAGTCTCTACGGTGCGAGGATGTATTTTACAGCAAGCGAGCAGTAAACAGGTGATATGCAACAGGGAGAAGTGAGATACAGCACTGATACGGAAGGCGTTGGAAGGTGGAGATGCACAGTATGAGACGGTGTGAAGTGAATGATAGTGTGTGAAAAGATGCCCTTGAGCCAGAGAGAAGTTTCGATCCAGAAACGTTAAGCAGGTTCAATCTCATTCCTGTGCAATCTCATTCCTCCATTCTCCATTCTCCATACTCACTCTCTCTCTCTCTCTCTCTCTCTCTCTCTCTCTCTCTCTCTCTGTTTTTTGTTTTTGTTTTTTTTAAGCTTAAGATATTAGGTTTTTTTCCTTTACTGTTTTGATGGAGCAGATTGGTTTTGTAAATGAGCTAATTGCCACTTCTGGTTGTTAAAAGCGCTTTAAAAAAACTCTCTAAAAAATCTCTCTCTCTCTCTCTCTCTCTCTCTCTCTCTCTCTCTCTCTCTCTGGTGTGTGTGATGGATGCAGCTTTGCTGATAAATCCCTGAGAGCATCCCTCCACTGCGCCGGCCAACTTTCAATCACAGGGGAGACGCAAGAATACATCCCTCAAGCCATGCGTGTATTTATTGTCCCTGTTCTCACTCTCACCCCACAGGCAGTCTGATGATAGTCTGTAATAGAGCTTGAACAGACATCTCAGGGCCAAGCAATGTGTGAGGTCACAAGCAGTCATGCAACAGATGCTTGCATTTATGATTTCCAAAACAGTTATTTTGTTGAAGGACATTTGTGTCAATTTTGCAATTCCATAACATGTCTGAAGTAATGATAACATTCCAGAATAAGTTTGGGCATTCAGTTCTCAGCTGATACCTTTGTATTATACAGTAGCACGTTTGATAAGGAAATAGAATCTACAAAATGCATCCACAGGTGTTCTACGTTTTTCATACTGGCTGCATTCAGACACGTGCAACTGAAATAACATCAGGAAAGTGCAGCCCGCGTTGACTTCCGAAAGTATTTTACAACTTTTTTGAGTACTTCACTTTACAAAGTTTGTTGTGTTAGTGCAATACTCGACTTGCTACTTACATCAGTAAGCATGTGGAGCAAGCAGTGGCATTTGCCACCCGAGTATCATAAATTCAAGTTCTATTCACAACATTTTACAAAACGAAAAAAAAACGCGCTCTTACCAAAATACACTTCCTTGGTACACTTTGGGCACTTAGGCATGTTGGCGGTGTTCTGGGATCCTCAAAAAGAAAATCCCCGGTGACTTTGGTACTGGGAGCTGTTCTGATGGTCCACCTGGCACGAGCACTGTCCACTGTGCGCCTGATGAGGAACTTCCCCTATTTATACCGCTTTAGAAATACGCGGAGAAACGGAAAGAGGGTGCGGCTCTCTAGTAGTGTGTCAGTGTGTGTACCGCACATGCATGCGAGTGTGCCTGTTCAATCAAGTGCTGATTGATATCTATCAATATTTTATTTCATTTAAACCATTACCAAGTTGCCTGAGACATTCTTCTAGTAGTCCAGGCTCGGAATCTACCGTCTGTTTTTGTCACTCAAAGCAGGTCCTCAATAACTCTCGTCAAAAACTTTAAGTTGGCAGGTGTTTCGCTTACTTGTCGGCCAATTAATCTTCGTTTAGATTCTGACAGCTTCGGGGACCAGTGTGTCGAAACAACATGGCCCGCTGTCAGGAAAACATCTGACAGGATTTCCTAAAGCTGCAACATTAGTGCGCGCTGTGCAGAAAGTCTCTGGTGTGCGCGCCTAACCAAAACTTCCGTGTATCAATGCAAAAAAAGGCGCATGGTTATACTTACACCCAGAAAACATTTCGGGTCGATCAAAAGCAGCATATATTTATTTTGGTCGTCTGTGAGGTAACGCGGTGTCCAGATTTATGACTGTTATCGTGATAAATAATTGTATCCGCATGCATTTAGCAGATACGTTGCCAGGTCTTGGCTTGGGCACGTGCTGGGCACCTGGGTAGCACACCTCTCATGCATTTCATAGTGCAATGTCGTGAAGGCAGAAACGGTGATTTATGCTACAATAAATGAGGAATCGTTTAAAGTTCTGGCTTAGCGACATTCCAAACTTAAATCAGCATGGCTTTACACCAATCGTTTCCAAAAGACTTGTTGCACACTGCTCCCATCCATCACATTGTCTTCACCTTGGAAGCAGAAGCAGGACCCAGTAAGCCTGGTCTGTTCCCATGGTAACACAGTGCTACATCACCCCCCGACCCCCCACCCCCCACACACACACACGCACACACACCACACACACACCACACACACACACATCCCCCTTCCATCTTCCAGCGCACAAAGCTGTCATCACTACCCCACCTTGACTTGAGTCTGAGCAGGCCAGAGTAATGGATGCACCTGAGGGCATCTTGACTTTGCGTGCCTCGAATTGCTTCCACACTTGGGTTTACCTAGTTCATGTGAAGGCCAAGGCAAGGTCATTTGCAGTTTTACTGTACCACAGTGTGCCTTGATCTACGTCAACTACAGTATGTAATGCACTGCTGCTGTGCGTTATGAAGAAAAGGCTGTTCTGTTCTAAATCTTTTGTAGAGGTATGTAGTCATAACATAATCATTATTATAATGAGATCATGTTGGACGAAGGCAGTGGTTCCCAAACCTTTTCAACGAGGACCTCCTTTGGGACCTGCAATATTTTTGTGACCCCTTTCATGGTCGTAATATAATTTCTCTCTCTCTCTCTCTCTCTCTCTCTCTCTCTCTCTCTCTCTCTCTCTCTCTCTCTCTCTCTCTCTCTCTCTCTCTCTCTGTCTGTCTGTCTGTCAGCCTGTCTGTCTGTCTATCTGTGTGATTCATAATTTTTTTAGTGCAACTATTCCCTTCTCTTTTCGACCCTCCTGCAGTACCTCTGCGGCCCTCATGACAGGGGTCCAAAGTTCAACCCTTCACTTTTGGAACCTGGAGTAAGGTGAGGAACTTACTCTGTACAATGACATTTCCACATGTCTGAAAGGCATTTAATGCAAGCAAACCTAACTACATATGAGAAATTGCAAACAGCATAAATTGTCAATGTATTGTGAACAGCCCATTTTCTATGCATTTGGTGGCAGAGTAACTTTGTCTAACCAAAATGGTGAGTGTTTTCATCAGCATATACCATACACAATATATACGGAGGGACCAGGGGGTATGTTGTCCTGGCCCCAGCAATTTAGGGGCCCAGGATTGGGTCCCCATTACATTATATGTCCTGGGTAGGGGGCACTTTCAGATGACTTTGTCCTGGGCCCAGCGAAAAAAAGTTAGCAGCGCTGTATATATGTATGGATAAATATGGTTAGGTTAGGCCTACTGTGTATAGCTGTGGTCTGTGCAGTTCTGTTACTGATGTGTGTCTTGTACTGTCTCTTGTGTGTAAATGTGTACACTTGTGTGTGTATGTGGTGTGCGCGTGCAAGTTTGCATATCTAATTCTGTGTTCTTATCTTGCTGAATTGCCCCTAGAACTGATAGCCACAGCTCCTCTGATCAATGCACCATGACAACCACACATATTGAACTGTGTGTTTACTCGATAGAATGGCCCAAAGAGTAAAAAAAAAGACTATAATTCTGAGAACCCTGGTGCTAAATATGTAGGCCTAACTAAGTACTACTGGCAGTCGTCATGTTGGTTTGAAACAAAATACTGTCTCAGGGAAAAAAACCCTGCTAAGATAACAAGATGTTAATTTGAAAAGGAGCCTGCTGTGGGTATGTGCATACACAACCGATTTCCTGCACTTGGTTTGTGAGTTTGTGTTGGTCTTCTTTCCACTGGGTGCAGTCAGTCCGACTGGCTGCGAATCAAGAACGTTAATCACACTGGGTCTGATAACGTGGCAGAAAAAAGCAAAGCAAACTCAGCTGAGTGAGAACAAACTGTTTTGCGTTATTATTCTAAGTGGCAATCTACATGAGCAATTGTGTACTCTATTTAAACTCGAGCATCGATTTAGATACACATGATTGAACGCATCTGGAGAACTTCAGATGATATTGCCCTATGTGGCCTTTAATGATGTGTGATAGAAAGATTTAACATTTAATATTCATTCGTACAGTGTGATAACTTGCAGGTGTGATCTTGATGATTGTTTGTAGGCATTGTTTGCCAACCGAGGATTAATACCCGAGAGTTGTTTTTTTTCCACATGTAGTGATGTCTAGCTATGCATAAAAATGAGAAGGCCTGTCTAAATAAATCCTGACATACTTATTCAGCATTGTGTTTTATGGTAAACTTGACTCCTTCAATGTAACAATAATACCTCAATGTGATATATGCAGTGTACTTAATTCTACTTGACATCTTTACACAACCTCTCCCCTTGTTATTCCACTGCAGCTCTCCAGCGCCTTTGGCTTACTACAGTCCACACCTGACAGTGATAATAACTCAGAGCTCCTAGTCGTTTGCATGACCTGATAAACAGTAAAAAAAATAATAATAATAATAGTGTTGATTCTACAATTAGAGAGTACTCTGGGTCAACATACTACAATCTAGAATAGTGTTTCTCAACAGGGGCTCTACAGCCCCCCAGTGGGCGTTGAGGAGCCCTATGGGGGCGTTGACAAGGATACAGCTGAGAGGGGGCAGTGCAGTGCTTATACCATGGGGGGGGCATTAGTCCGTTTTATTGTGTGATACTAATGGGGGCGTTGGCAGGCTTATGATAATATGATATGAATATGATAATGTCAAGGGGGTGTTCCTTCAAAAAAGCTTTGAGAACCACTGATCTAGAAGATGTTAAATTAACTCTCAAGTGTTGAATGAAAAACATATGTTCTACTGTTGTCTGGATTGGACTGCCTGTGTAGGGACTGTAGGGCTTTTGTCACCCACCAGTACCAGTACTGTAGTCAAACAGGTGTGTGTGTGTGTGTGTGTGTGTGTGTGTGTGTGTGTGTGTGTGTGTGTGTGTGTGTGTGTGTGTGTGTGTGTGTGTGTGTGTGTGTGTGTGTGTGTGTGTGTGTGTGTGTGTGTGTGTGTGTGTGTGTGTGTGTGTCTGCCCCTTGGCATACCGCTGACATCATTTTCCATTGATTGTGTCATCATGACCAGAAGCACCTCACCAAGAGTAGCCCTTTGTGTGGAAGTCATTAAGTTGTAATCCCCTTCTAACGACTGCATTTATGCCTGCTATACCCATCAGCCAAGTTTGCCTATCCCTCCACCACCCAACCACCTTCACACACACACACACACACACACACACACACACACACACACACACACACACACACACACACACACACACACACACACACACACACACACACACACACACACAGCTACCCAGCCCTCCCACACATATCCCCATGCCTTCAGAAGGTCATGGAAACTCTGATCATCAGCCATTGATGTAGCCATTTTTAAAAACTGACGATCAACATTGTTTTTGTCTGAGTCCAGTGGGCACACTGCCGGCTGGGTCAGAACAGATCCACAGAACAGACCCACAGATACCGCTCCTGGGTTTGTCCCCCCACTGGGACCCATGTGGAGTGTTGCTCATGCCGACTGTACCAGTCAGGGTGTGGGACCGGTGCTGAAGGTCCGTTCACACCAAGAGCTAAAACTTTCATAATGTAGTTGTATTATATGTGGCATAGATGTGTTACTACCGTACATTAATCNAAATAGAGCTGCACGATTATGGAAAAAATCATAATCACGATTATTTTGGACAAAATCATAATCACGATTATTAATCACGATTATTGATTTTTGCAGATTTTTTTGAAAATTATAACAAGATTAAATATAACCAAGAATGAATTACATACGGGATGAGCAAAATAAAATGAATTGTAATAATTATGTAAAGGCAATAGCATGAAACTTCAGTGGACAGATTTCAGGCCAGAAACACTAGCCTGTCAGTATGTTCTGGGTTCAAGGACGCTCTCAAAAGTTGGTCACTAGCCATGATTAAATCACGATTAAAATCACGAGTTCGATTTCACTATGTTATCACGATTTTGATTATTTTTCGATTAATTGTGCAGCCCTAAATCAAAAGAATGATGAAAGCACTGTAGACACCAAGAGTGTTGTACAATGTAGTTGTGATAAATATCTGTGTGAATGGAACCTGAAGTTGTGTGCACAGGATCCCTCTCAAGTGCCTCTGCTATATTTTTGTTGCCCTAACGTTGTTCTTGAACCTGCTTTATTGATTGGATGACTCCTGGGCCAGCCTTTAAAGTTTGCTCCAGAGCAATCACTCCCTCTCTGCCTCTCTGCCTGTCTGTCTGCCAGTGAGAGCTAGTCAGGGCCTACACACTTTCAGTGGGTCGGAGGTTAGCTGAGGCGGCTTCACTATCTCTCCCCCTCTCTCTCTCCCTTTTGCCTGTCTGGGGTCTCAGGTTAACTGTGAGAATTGGAAAAATAAAAGAGATGTAAACGGTTACCCTCTTGCCTGTGCCCTTTCTGTGTCATGGCCCTTGAGGCAGGTTATGACAGCTGTCATAAGTTGTGGCACATGGTCTGATTTTCTCTGAAGTGTGCTTTGACATCCTTTATTTTAGTCTAGCATCTACAGTGCATCATCCTATCTCCTCAATTTCTCACTACCTTTGATCAGGCTGCAATTTTTGACGTCTAAGGTATACCCTTAACGTCAAAATGTAATGTGCACCGCAAAAGCGCCACCAACGGTCCGGCAATGGGAGACACAGTACGATACCGATGGGCCAAGAGACTAGTCTCTCGGCCCAACGGCACAAGACTGTATGAGGCTATCGGAGGGAGGTTTACCAACGTTCCAGGAAAACTCTGTGCTAGTTAGCCTCCGTTACATAAGGGTTAGGGAAAAGTCTAAGTTTAGGCCATCTAGTTACATGCAACGTGGCAGGTGTGCCCTCAATGTGAAAAATTGCAGTCTTTTCAAAAGTAGTCAGAAATTGTATTGTTCTTGAGTGGGAATGATCATTATGTTGTAGTTCTGAGTTGAAGAATGTGTCTGCATGGACCTAAAGTTGGGACATACTAGGATGTGATCCGAAGTGTCACAACGTATTGCTGTAACATTGTTTTCATGTGTACTTGTATTTACAATGTTATCAGTTTGAATGGATCCTCAAGTTGTGACACAGGGTGGAGTGTTTATTGCCCTAATGTTGAGTGTGCTTTTACGATTCACATGTTATCCGTGTGAATGGCACAAGGTCTGATTTTCTCTCAAGTGTGCTTTCAATGTAGATAGTACTCAGATGTTATCCGTGTGAATGCCACAGGGTCTGATTTGTCTGTGGGGTGTCTCTGGTCTCCTTTATGTGTAGGCCTAGCGTTAGCGTTGCTCATTATGTTGTAGTTCTGAGTTTAGTTCTGGTTTTCTCTTTGTCACATTTTCAAGTGTCTCTGTTTCTTATCCCTGTAACATTGTTCTTATGGATGCTTAACTTGTATTTACAATAGTTATCAGTTTGAATGGATCCTCAAGTTGTGACACAAGGTGGATTGTCTATTGCCCTCATGTCATTTAATCTAGTTACAATTCACATGTTATCCGTGTGAATGGAAAAGCGTCTGATTTTCTCTCAAGTGTGCTTCTAATGTAGTTAGGACTCAAATATCATTCGTGTGAATGGAACAGGGTCTGATTTTCTCTAAAGTGTGTTTTTCATGTAGTTATGACTCAAATGTTATCCGTGTGAATGGCACAGGGTCTAATTTTTCTGTGGAGTGACTCTGGTCTCCTTTATGAGTAGGCCTAGCGTTAGCGTTGTTGACAGAAGCCCCCAGAGGCCTGCCTGCCTGCCTGATGTTGTTGTTGCTACCGCTGAATAATCGCCGCCTCAATCATCATCTCCATCTCCACCACTACCGCTCTCTTCTCTCCTCCAGGAGGGAGATAAAAACCATTATCTGATTTACCGTACGCCAACAAAAAACACTCGCCCGCCCGGCAGCCTTGCCAAGAACTGTTTCACATGCACGCACACATGCACATGCACATAAACACACACTCTCTCTCTCTCTCTCTCTCTCTCTCACACACACACACACACACACACACACACACACACACACACGCACACACACACACACACACACACACACACACACACACACACACACACACACACACACACACACACACACACACACACACACACTCACACACTCACACACACACACCACGGTACCACACACTCTACTCTCCTCTCCCCACCTTGTCTAACCTAAATCCAGACCTGATCCAGAGAGACATAAATTTCTTCCCAGGGTCCAGAACCAGGTCATCTACAGGTATCTGCTGGAGGAGGAGAGAGGCAGAGCGATGGAGGGAAAGGAGAGAGAGAGAGAGAGAGAGAGAGAGAGAGAGAGAGAGAGAGAGAGAGAGAGACAGAGACAGATGAGAGAATGAGAGAATGAGAGAACGAGATGGCAGAACAAAGAGACATAAGAGAGGGGTGTGGCAGGATGAGAGAGAGAGAGAGAGAGAGAGAGAGAGAGAGAGAGAGAGAGAGAGAGAGAGAGAGAGATGAGATCATTCACGCCATGTTTAAACAGACAGAAAGAGAAAGGGAGAGGACGGAAGAAAAAAAACAAAATAAAACAAAAAAGGGGGAAAAAAAGAGAAAAGCGACTTCCTCGCATGACCTCCAATCTCCTGCTGCTGCCTAATTGCTCTGGGCCTGCTCTGCAGCTCTTCATGCTGTGCTGCTGCACTGTGAGAGTGGAGGGGATGGATCCTAGCACGCTGAAAGGGAAGAATGTGAAATGGGAATCGGCACTCCTCTCAAGCTGTGCAGGCATGTGTCTGTGTATTTGTGTGTGTGTGTGTGTGTGTGTGTGTGTGTGTGTGTGTGTGTGTGTGTGTGTGTGTGTGTGTGTGTGTGTGTGTGTGTGTGTGTGTGTGTGTGTGTGTGTGTGTGTGTGTGTGCATTTTGTGTGTGCTTGCATGTGTATGTGCGTTTGTGTGAGTGCGTGTAGATGTTTGTGCGCATGCCTGTGTGTGTCCATGTGGGTCTGCAACTTAATATGTGTGTGTCTTATGTGCGTATGTGTATTTAAGGGAATGTGTATGGGTGTCTGCATGTCTACTGTATTTGTTTTGGACAGCGTGTGTGTGCATATGCATGTGCACACGTGTGTGCGTGTGTGTGTGTGTGTGTGTGTGTGTGTGTGTGTGTGTGTGTGTGTGTGTGTGTCTGTGTGTGTGTGTGTCTGAGTGTGTGTGTGTGTGTCTAAGTGTGTGCGTGCGAGTTCGCTTATGTTTGTGTTGTGTGTGTGTGTGTGGGTGTGTTTGCCTGTGTGGGAGACATAGAGAGATAGACAAGACAGGTAGTGATGGGATGACACTCTTCAGGCGGTGTACACACCCAGACATGCAAACCTGTGTTGTGCCTCGTAGTATTATGCAATGTTTTGCTTCGTTGCCATGGAGTTGCCTCTCCTGATCTGACATCTGTTGTGCCAGTTACCTGTCAGGAGTTAGGAGGAGGAGGAGGAGGAGGAGAAGAAGGAGGAGGAGGCATTCTTGCATCATAAACATTACCACATAAATAAACAAACTCCTCTTGACAGCGACTCGACTGTATTGTTTTCGACTCTGTTTGTTCTGCCTGACCCAGGGCGTGGGAGTCATGTCCTCACGAATCGCTCTGGCGAGGATAATGTGTTTCAAATATATACGCGCACGTACCTACTCATTACCTACTCATTACTGCCGCAAATTGCATCCACAATAGGCGACGCGACGACAGCTTTCTCTCACACTCGTAAACACATCAGACACCCACCCCTGTTTTGTCAAACACCTAACTCCCTTCTCTGTGGTGTGCACAGTGCACTGCAAGTGGCAACCCATTGGGAGCGGATAGGGGTACATTGGGAAAGCACACAACAGTAATTAACACGTCATTCACTCAGATGTGCAAGCACTGAACTCAGCGGTTCTGTGAAAGTTTTGGTTATACTGTTTAGAGACTGGGGTTAATTGAGCTCACTGTTAGTCCCATGTGGAGACTTTTTTGTTGTTAACAAAATCTTAATGACCAAATCTTAATCTGTTAATTAGGACTCTCAGTAATGTCATAACAATGTTGTTGTCATGTAGCTGAGCTTTTGGAAACAAGCAGTGAGTTGAGTTGCCAACGATCCCATCTGCATGCAAGAGCTACGCCATGCAGTCGGGGTAAGAGAGGAGAGCGTTGAAGTCAAGTACATGCCAATAGTTGCGCTTGTTTGATTTTTATTCACTGGCACATCAGTGGAGGTACATGTGGATTCACTTATGCCCATTGCACGGCTACACCCGTTGGCATTGATTGACAACCCAGCGATCTGGCCCTGCGGCGCTGACAGGTCTGGCTTGCATTAGACTAAGTCGCGTCCCAAAAAAACCCCACGATCAATATAACTCGCTAAGTAAATCCATACATGCGCGCTTTGTAAACTTTGAACTTTCATGCATAATGACATGAGTAGTTGCACATCCTAAGCCGCGGCCCTGTGCATATGGCTGTTTGGCATAGCATAGCCGGAGTTCGTTAGCTTGTCCTTCATACTAACTTAATTCGTAGAGGTTGCGGAACTTCTGAATTGAGAAACGATTACTGTTTGAAGGGTTGAACTCTGCTGAAGTTTGAGAGGGTTGGACTCTGTTGAAGTTTAAAATGTGCATCTGATTTTACCGAATTGATGACATTTGAACATGACGTGTAATCTGCTCATATGCAATGCGCCAATCGTTCATCCGTCAACTATAGGACTGGTCCTTAATCGGGTCGTTCTGTGCCTCCCATAACCGAACTGGAGTTTTGGCTAGGATGTGGCGAGGTCAAGACCCGAGTGGCGGACTGCATAGGAACACCTGTGTGAAGTTTAGGGTGGTGAGGGTAATGGAGGCGGTGTGTGGTGATGTGTGGCGTGGAACGTGAGTAAACCTACCTCCAAAGCCTCATACAGTATTGGTAGTGTTGAGCTATTGGACTGGTCCTTTAGCTCAGAGGTATCATGCTGTGCCTCCCTTGCCCGAATTGCAGTGTTGACTGGTAGGTGGCGCGTTAGAACCCCGAGTGGCGAACTGCGCAGGGACACCTCATGTTGTCTGACAATAGAAAGTAATCGACCTATTGTAAGAAGAAATATGAATTGAGACGGAATTCACAGATGGCATGGCCTGGTTAAGATTTTGTAGCATTGCTTTGACCTCATTTACACCCAGGCTCCACGTGTGCACAGCTCGACTGACGGACAAATTCAGGAATCTGCTACAGTTATAGTTTGCACTTACGTCTGCTATTTGGCTGGGCTCTCTTTGCGGCTTAGCTGTGCTTCGCACTGATCTTTACCCTGGCACTTCTCACTCGCTTTGACAAGAGCCTGTTGGTGTGATGCCGATGGCGACAAATGTTGTTTGACTTGGGGAGGGTTGACGGACGGTTCATGTTAACTATGACACTGGAGAGAAGTTGTTGCCAGCGTGCACATGTGTTTGCCTTGTGTGGGAGAGGGTCATGTCGTATGTGTGAATGTGCGTTGTGCAGAGGTGCGCTTTTTGGCTTGGCAAAGTAAGCTCTGGCATGGGCAAGCTCTGGCAGTCCAGCCAGGACAGGTGATTTGATTAATTATCTCATGAGCTGGGCAGTTTGGGAACTAAAATCAGCAGACTTTTAAAGAAAACTTTCTCTGAAGCAGAATAGTCCACACCCAAAGTTTCTCCCCCTCTCTCTTTCTCTCTCTCTTTCTCTCTCTCTCTCTGTGAGTAGGCCTATTGTGCATAGTGTGCGTAAGTTATGGATCTTGTTATCTCTCCACCATCTCTGGAGAGGGAGGTTGTTTGCATGGTCTGTGCACGTGATGGGGGCACGCACATCCTCTATTAACTAAGGGAAATGACATTCCATTCAGGGAACCACCTGCCAAGAGAGCAGAAAAAGACACAGGCACACACAAACATTTGGATGCATGCAAATTCATAATGGGCTCTGGTAGGCATTGTTTGTTTTAGACATTCAGACACGTAAACAGAAACACCTTTGAATTCTGGGCTTGAAAACAACAGCGCCACACAAGAAATGAATAAAAAACGAAGAAAAAAAAGTTTAATGAAATCTTCATGGCATTATAGAGGAGCGCTGGCCCCAGATACACATTTATTATTCCCTAAAGCCTTCAGTTAAGGACAATTTGTAGTTCACCTCTGCCTTTGGCTGATGCACAAGAATTTTGAGAGACGTAAACAAAAACAGTAGAAAATTCACGTTACCATGGCGACGGGCAATTATTTTACAAAGTTTGCGTCCCGTGCTATGGCAACGGGAAAAAAAACAAAACAGGGGCAGAAAAAACAGGAAGTGAAAGAGCCACATGGGGCTCTGATGACTCTTCCGCTAACTGAAGGCAGATAATACTCGTTTGATGTGATTTTTTTTAAAGGCACGTTGATGTGGGCAATGTTCCTTCACTCCTCCTCTCTGCCCATTTCCCGCCCTCTCTGTTTGCCCCCCCCCCTGTCTCTCTCTCTCTCTCTCTCTCTGTGAATAAGGCCTGCTTTCCACATGCATAGCTAAGTGCCACACACTAAACGGTCCTGACAGGGAAGACTGTAAAGGCAGTCAAGTAAATATCTCCAGACATCTCACAATTCCACATGCTCTTAGCAACTGTCTCTACAAGAGCACAGAGAAAGAGAGAGAGAGAGAGAGAGAGAGAGAGAGAGAGAGAGAGAGAGAGAGAGAGAGCAACGACAAAAGGGAAAAGAAGGGCAAGTAAACCTTAGCAGGGGCTGAAAGAAACTCTAGGCATAGTCCAAGAGGAGAATATCACTCCTCAGAATTGGCTTAAATCGGTCTTTCAGAAACAAATAACACTTTGAACTTCAGGACCTTTGGATCTACGTGCTGTATATGGTATTCTATACAGACTTTTATATGATATTTTATAGGTTTTGCGCTTTAAAGTTAAGAATTTGCCTCAAATGCGTGTGCTTTGTAGCTCCCTTGCCAATACGGTCCCCAGATAGCCTATACACCCACTAAGCTTGGATGTTTTACATCTTGACTTTTATACAAGACAGCTACAGACAGTGTGCACAGACTTCCAACAGTAAGAGTAGGTTTGAATGTACAAACATTATCATCCAAGTTGGTTTCAGGAGAAACAATTAAGAAATTCAAGCGATCTGGGCTTTGGCTCATGTGTCTTGGATCACTAAAGCTGTGCCAAATCACTCTTTTACAGTCACATGGATATTCCAATGTCACATTCAGTGCCATGAATAAATCTAGATAATGATGTTATTTGTCAAAAGCAGATTTCTAGCCGTAAAGATGAAAAACGTCTCTATCACTGGCCTTTGTCGAAGGCCTGCTTCTCTTTTAGAAACCATACTCTCGTTTTCTTGTCAACACCTTTGTAATTTAAACGCGTGCCGAGAGTTAACTATCAATTTAGTGGTTAGCGTAGACGATTTGTTCTAGCTCCTGATCACCCTACTTTTACAGTGATTACTTGCAGTTGCCACTGGCCTCTCATTTTGTAAGCTAACCTTTTGGAAGACGTAACGGCTAGGCATGAAGTTCATTAGCGCGCATGTTGATGTGGCTATGAGCATATGGCTAGCATGACTGAAGAGCTGTACGGCCCTCTGAGAGCTTGTAATTCTCTGATCACTCATCATTTCATTATAGACACCTCCCCAGAGTAGTTTTGGTTGGCAGACATTATAGTGAAGAAAGTCTGTTTCCAATTGACTCGTTTGACTTACTTGCACAAATTTCCGGACGAGGGGTTAAATGCTGTTTTCAGTGGATCACTGCATCTACTACCGAAATCAAAATATTCGAATAAAAAAATATCTGTTCAGTACAAACACGATGTCCTACGTCGAACGGGACCCACATAATGTATGTCACTGGTTTCAGTGAGCCGCAGAGGGAAAGCAGGTTTCAAGTTTGAATATCAAAGCGGAAAAAAAGAAGGTTGTGATGTAGTGCAGGGCTAATGGCCCCCAGATGCCCTTGTGCTTTTGACATTAGCAACAACTACTGTAAATACGAGGCCCTCCAGAACTAACATATCGGCCCGCCAGCAGCCTCTCTGATTGTAGTTTCAGCAGGCACGCTCGGATCAAAGGAGTCCTCGATTCTCGCTCCAATCCATGAAAAGACATTGCTATTCTGGTGGCCTGCGCAGGATTCTACTGCATGTGCCTGGATGGCAGACACAATGGGACCACTGTCCTTGCCTTGTCTGAAAATGATCTTCTCCGCTAATGCAAGCCCTAATGGGAGTTTTTCAATGCAGGATATGTTATGGAAAAATATTTGATGGAAAGTATGTCCGAGCGCTCAGACATCGACATCTGGTTCTGTCATCACCACCGCGTGCACTCCCTTCCTCTCTCTTGCCCCTTCGTTGCATCATCTTGGTGTGGGCCTTAAAAAATCTGACATGCCTGTTTTTTGGTGTGATTTGTGACTTTTTCAAGAGTGGGTTGTTTTGAAAATGCTGTGGCTGCAGGTCACAAGGCATGAAGCAATTCTCATGCGCTTGTTGAGAGGATGTGTCGGGTTAAACACAGGCTTACCAGCTGGGTGGTGATGGAGGGATTACCATCTCTGTAGAGAGAGGCACTCAGACCATCCTCGGATGAACTTTTACCTTTGCAACAGAAAGAGGAATGAGCAAATCATACAAACTTGGCTACCATTTTATTTTATGGTTCACATGTTAGCTACTAATTAATACATAGGCCTACCTAATTACTGTTTGTGTAAGTGATGTATAAAACATGTGAAGCTAAATCAATTCTAGGTCCTTATTACAATATCATTAATAAAGGCATTATTGGCAATGAACAAGAAATAATGAATACACAAAAACACATTATTGATTTTGCTTATCTTATAAATCAATTATAGAGACAGTTGCGTAGTTACTGTATTTATATTTCAACTCTAGAATAAAAGTATTTTGGCCGCAAAAATTTAAACAAATGCATCTGGATAATATAATGTTTGACAATTTACTATACACATGACTGTGTATCTTGATGTGTGATGACTGTTTTCTTTCGTGACAACTTCTTTCTTTTATTTCCCTGTTTTAGAGAAGTATTACTGTGTTGCCATGAGGATTTTGAAATCGATTGTTTGTTTGACAGCGGCGGCCGCTCTCTGTCGGATCTGTCTGTCGTGCCTGTCAGCTGAGTAGGTGACAACATCCATACAGTAGAGGAGGAGGTTGACTGATAGCTCATGACAGCTATTGAGGCCTCAAGTCATCCCTGGGGCTACATATGGTGTCATGCGTTTGGCTTGCCGTTTGTGTTTTGTGCGTATGTATTTTGCATAGTACTGCTTGGGATTGTGGACTTAATAGGAGGGTGTGACAGGGCAGATCTGTATTCGTCTCAATCTCTCTTCCCAGTATATTTGTTTTTTTCTTGTCACTGTTTGGTTTGTCATCATCCGTTCAGTCCCGTGGGTATGAAAGACGCATAGCTGAAAGATTATGTCTGACTGTTGCCATTATATTACAACTTTAATTGCCTACCGACTGTGAGAAGAAACATTCTGCTGTTTTGAATAGGCCTGTTTTGAAGAATGAAGCTAGCAGTTTGATTTGATGCGCAAATTAATGAATTCAGGGGAGGACAAAACATTAGATAGGGACAAAATGGTGCTAAAGCACCTGACCTTTAGCCCTACCGGACAAAAAATGCCTTTTTGAAAGTTCTTTTTTGATATAAATCTACAGTGGTCCATGCTGACATGATAATCCACATGTTGACATAAAGTTCCACATGCCCCCTATTCCACCCCCCACCCCTTCAGCACCTGCCCCCAAAACTGTCTGTGCATGACTCCGACACTGCTTGTTTTACCTGGCACATGCTTTGGTTTCAAGGTACTTGTGAATCCAAATAGTTTCACCACACCACACTGCCATACTTCCATGATGCAATGTTTTCTTTCGTAGGTTCTCTGTGTCGACTCAACTCCATGCTTCAGGACATCTGAAGAGAGACGTAAAGAACAATGGCAGGAGAGGCACAGTTCAACAGCCATTCAACAGTCATCGCCACCCCCACAGGACCTGACAGAGAAAGGTGTGTGACGTACATAGAAGCCGCATCCACAAAAAAACAAACAAGTCTCTGCAATCAGCAGTGGAAGTTAGACTATGGTCTATTCAAATTGTCTTCCTGACTGAAGTGAACCTGGTGCCATAACAGAATGGTGGTCTGGTGGTGTTGTTTTGGCTTCCCTTGAGCCAGTAGCCAGTGTGTGTGGTAAGGAAAGAGAAAAGGAAAAAAATATATCAGTCCAGGGCTGCTGCCATTCATACTGAAAGGTTTTGGGCACGGCACAGGCAGTAAAAAGACAGTTACCTCCATTTGGATCCAGGTCCAGGGCAAATTATGTTTCTCGAACTCAATAAATTTCCACCTCCGGCTTTTTTTGCCCAGACTGTGCAACCCAAGAGAAGCCCAATCATGCGCTTGTGTTTCGCTTCCAACTTCATCATGCGTAGTCACCAGTCCTGTTGTGTGTATCACAGACACCGGGGAAAAACATGACAATAGTAATAAATGCTGTCTCAATCTACAAAACAAGCCTCAAAACTCTCCCAAAGTCTCTATGACAACCTGCTGTGTTTGGACTAAGGTTCTTAGTGCATAAGCCCTTGAAAAAAGTCAGGGGATATCTGTAATAAATGAACTGCATCCTCTGGTGAATCAGACGAGGAGAGGTTCGAATGACTCCCATATCCATGGCCAAGCCAAGTTATCCCTTTAAACCCTGGAAACCAGGGGCGTAGCAATACATTGTGGGTCCTACGTATGTACAATCAGCTCCAATGGACCCCCCCCCCCAGCCATGTACATAAATCGGACTGTGTGTGGGCCCCCTATATACATGGGGCCCTGGTGACTCAGTCACACACCCCCCCTGTACGACACCCCTGCTGGAGACTGCAGACTGTGTCGGAACTGGAGTGTGCCAACTGGATTCAGGGGAGTCTGACCTACAACCATAGACATAGTCAGGAAGAGAGAAGGTGGGAAGGCGATGTCCTGGGAAAGGTCACCATGGATGAGAACTGAGCACAGCTTTCCGAAAAAGTGGGATGCACAAAGTGGGATGAGCTGCACCTTTGCACCCAGCTGATGCAAGACGATTGGTTGCAACGACTATGAGCCTTTGGGGTATATTGGTTCTTCTCCAACTGTAACTGCGGTAACTGGACTTGTTGGGATGTGGATAGCATTTTTCTGCCACACTATAATAATGCTGTATATGAGTGTTGCTGGACTGTGCTGCAAACAGCCAAGGAATAGCACAAACAATAGCATGTGGGTGCAGGTATATGCTGTATGTACTGTACGGGAATGTTGAGTCTAGGTTGAATGATAGTGAGACACATGTGTGCAGCACCACAGGGATGCATCTGCCCTAAAGGCCGCACATAATATAATAGATCCTGTCTTTAAGTATTTCCTTTAAGTATTTCCTTGAAGTATTTCCTTTCCTCTCCCTGTGAAGAGTAAATACTGTAAGACCACCCCTAAACTCCTGCTTTCCTTAAGTATTAGAGAAGTCATAGAGAGGCAACTTCGTATATTTTTTGATGTTGCAACTGTCATAGTATTTTAGTAAGATATGTTTCTGATTTAGTTCCTCTTTATGTAGAAAAAACACAATCATTTCCTTTATTTAGCAAATGAAACTGCATAGTTCCTTGAGATATTTCTAAAACCTTAAAGAACATATTGAAGATCAGAACCAGGGGAACTGAGCTTGAATACGCCCACGATCCTAATTATGGTTATTTGAGCTTTCATGCTGAAGAATTCATTGTTCAGTGACTTGTCACTTCCACACAGACACTGTCGAGTCAGTCTTGGACAGGACACCTCTGTTGCGTGGGGATGGGAGAGCTGTGTTGTGTTTGTTTCTTCCAGAGTACCATGAGCACAGAGCAGGAACTACTTTTTTGTCTGTGGGAAAGGGTTGAGTCAAAACTGTTTAACAAACCTTTTTTGTCTTTTGGTAGGAGCATGGAAAGCTGGATCACCCCACAGTCCAGTAAAACATATGAGGAAGATTGAACTAAACAGCTTTTTGTCCTCCAAGAAGTCTGTGGGCTTGCTGACGTTCTTGGTGCTGCGCCTCCCAGTCGCTCCAAGCCGGAGCTCCACCAAACAGGAGCTCTGCAGTGCCTTAATACTCCCTACTGAGGTGCTGCTCATACTGTGCCTCTTTCCTCTTTCTTTATTTCTCTCTCTCTTTCTATCCCTCTCCTTTTTCGTCCTCTCTAGTTCTGTCTTTCTCTTTGCTTTTTATTCTCATCCTTCTCTGTCTACCGTATCCATCTCTCTGTGTGTCCCTTTCTCTTGCTGTCTCTGACTGTCTGACTGTCTGACTGTCTCTCTGTCTGTCTGACTGTCTGTCTGTGTATCTCTGTCTCTGTCTCTGTCTCTCTCTCTCTCTCTCTCTCTCTCTCTCTCTCTCTCTCTCTCTCTCTCTCTCTCTCTCTCTCTCTCTCTCCACTGCTATCTAATGTCACAGGCCCTGGCGCTGTTATGTCATAAGGGCAAAAGAATGACGACCAGAGGGCCTGGAGGAAGGACAGAAGGGGCTGGGAGAAGAGAACATACACAGTTATCTGCCCTCAGAGACCACTGCGATAGCCATGAAAATAAACTACTCTTGCGTTCCTTGCAGTGCAGAATAACAGCCATTCTCAAACTAGAGACACGTGTCTCGCACTACACCGGGAGGGACGAGTTATGGACCAGAGAGTGTGGATGAGCGATAGAAGAGACAAATGAGGTTCTCACTGGAAAAAGTGGGCTGCTGCTTTGACACGCTTTAGACAGTGGAAAAGGAGCAGTATTTCAGAGACAGCCAAAGTGAGGGCCGGAGAAGCAATTGCTGCCTTTCTTTCCTGCTCTTTCATTTGATCTGTATGGGGTTTAAGGCCAAAATGGCAGAGAGTCAACAGCGTGTTAACGACTGGGTGCATTGCAGCTCGGCACACTATTTTTATAGTAGGAATCGGTTACTGCATGCCTTTTTCTAACGGCTCAGCATTTCCAAGCGCCCGTGTTAATCTTTATTGCCCTGCGTTATAGCACCTTTTTGTTGTCTTGTTTTTTTCTTGTCTAATTTTTCAATAGAACGAAAATGATGTATGAGCACAAACAAGTTGACGGGAGGTTTGGCGTGACGTCCCAGTGAATGGCTGCCATGGTGATTAAGCTCGGAGAGGAAAAACAGCCGCAACCCTTGACACATGACATCACTCGACTTCGACTTCGACTTGCGGCACTACTGTACTGGAGAACCTGCTGAGGCCATGAGTCACTTGGCTTTACCGACGCAGGCTACTTCCAACCTTCAAGGCCATCTCCAGAGCCGGGTTTGCCAATAGACAGACTAGGCAATTGCTAGGGGTAGGTCACCACCAAAACTGACGTCTGCACTAAAACGGCCTCAACAGTCAGCCCCACAATGGTAGATTCCAGTAAACATAATTCATGAGGGCCCCATGTCTGTATTTCGCCTAAGGCCCCCAAATGGGTAGAATCGCCACTGGCCTTCTCGGTTAGTAAGGCGTGAATAATGGGCTGGGCTATTACTGTCAAAGCTGGCCAAGACAGGGACATAGCTTGCAATTGGTCCTCAACAGTTGCTGATGTTACCTAGCAAAAAACAACAATCTAAAAAACAGGAACCCCATCTGGAGTTAACCGTATGATTGTTCACATTCCTATGTATATGGCCGGACATCCTGCTGAATTAGAGGTAGCCTTCATTGCTAATGAAAGTCAAGAGAAGTGCGTGTCCATTACGGCTGTACAGTGCCAGGGATGCACGGATCCAGTTCAAAATGGCACCTTCGAAAGTCTATGAAAGACATGACCTACAGTAGGTTATGCTACTAATCTTTATAGCCTATTATGTGTTGCAGGCCCAGCATCCTGCTGAAACAACCTTCACAAAATTACACAAAAGTACATGTTCATTATCTTTGCATCTATACTGTTTGTGTCTGTAATTTGCATTGCTCAAATTTGCAACTACTTGCATTCACAGACTAGAGCAGAACTTGGATTCAGAGGTCCATAGACCCATGCATTAGTAAGGTTTTACACTGCAGCCATTTTGTCTAATAACCCATATCTGATTCAAATATTGGGTTGGTCATTGTCTAGACACACAATAGTCACATGATGAAAGGAAAAAACAGGGCCCAAATATGCAAACAATTAGGAATGATGAGCTAAACAGTATGGCTGGTTCAGTAACAAGAGCGTTATTGACACATTATTTGCATCGTAGTTCTCTATGAAAATGTGTTTTGTGACCCTGATTTCCGTGTTTTACTGACTACTACAAGCTAATCCATTCTAGATATTTCCATGTGCTTTCTGTCTGTCCAGCACTGAATGTAATTTCCATCCTACCTTTTCCTCTGTTTTCAGTGTGACTGTGTCCTTACTTTCCTGGCTCTGGCAGTCAGCTGTAACACACTCAAAGGAACAGCACACAAACCAATCAATGGAAACATAATGAAAATGGGGGTTTTGGTATGCTAAGGACATTATGCCATTTGGGACGTGGCGGCCTCTGGAGTGGGGGGGTAAACATGCGTAAATGCAGATGTTATGGCAACTTTTTCAGTCAAATTGGCTTCAATTACGACTTTAAAAGGCAGCTGAGAGCGTTCTAAAGCCAATGACCGACCGCCTTCAATCGGTTCCTTTCCTTGGTCGGGGCCATTATGTTCTGAACCTCAATCAAGCCCAGCTGCCCGGTGTGTGTGTGTGTGCTGGAATGAAACAAGCGCCTTGTTTTTCTTGTTTTAGGAAGAAAAAAAACACTTTCCACATGCAGAAGCCGGGTGAGAGAGTCCTGGTTGCCTATGGAGCCGTTTAAGACGGCAGGTTTAATAAACAGGACAGGAGGACGAGGTTCTGCAGAACCATACAAGCAGGGCCGCCGCTAGACATAAGCAGAGTACGCAGAGTGCTTAGGGCACCAACCAATGCTGAGGGCACCAACCACATATGCCCCCAAAATTGGGGTCTCTTAAATTGAGATTGACTAAAAACGTCTTGAAAAAAATATTGAATTACATGATAAAATATAGGCTACATTTATTAGTTAATAGATTATTATTATTATCATTATTAGGCTATTTAATTATGAGGGGGGCCTCATGACCAGTTATGCTTAGGGCCTCCAAAACCTTAGCAGCGGCCCTGCATACGTGCAGAGGAGGTCTGGTGTGGTCGGCTCTAGTCTGCTCTGCTCTGCTCTTTGGATTTGAGAGGCTGCTTTTCACAGTTATTGTAGGCCCCTCACAAACGCACTCCCATTAAGGCCAGTAAAATCAGCATGGTGGTAGCGAGAGTGCGATTTTACGGGATAATGACGCGCTAGTGAAGAACGAATGAGAAGGTAAGTGGGGTCCTGCACAGACACATGCGCACACACGCGCGCACACACACACACACACACACACACACACACACACACACACACACACACACACACACACACACACACACACACACGCACACACACACACACACACACACACACACACACACACACACACACACACACACACACACACACACACAGAGAGAGAGAGAGAGAGAGAGAGAACCTGTGCATTCCCCTAGTCACCCTCACCTCACACCACCTCAAACCCTAAACACCACCCGACCTGCCCTCCTCCCCTATCTACCTCTCTTTATGCCTGTGAGAGTCGTTTTTCTTTCATTCTGACAGTCTACAGCCTGCTCTGCTGCTGGCTTCACAGATTCACAGATCTTCCCAAACGACTCCCATTTGAGTTCTCGTCCCTATACATCATCCAATAAAGTGTCTTTTTCCTTTCCCCATCGCTCTCCTGGCGTCGCTCACGTGGGAATCATCGCTTCACATCCACAAGCGTTTGAACTGGAGCCGGCTTGATGTGGCTCCTGTAAAGAGCACTATACATCAAGTCCTCTGTCGCGGCTAGATATTTTAGCTTCACACATGTGCATACACACACACACGCACACGCACACGCACACGCACACGCACTGATGTATGCACACAAACACACACACAGACACACACACACACACACACACACACACACACACACACACACACACACACACACACACACACACACACACACACACACACACACACACACACACACACACACACACACACACTCCAGCATGTGGGATCAGAAGTAGCCAAAACACACGACAGAGAAAATATACTTGACTCACCACACTTGAAGCAGTCTATCTCCATGGTGATGAGTAACTGTTTGGAATAAAAACCTTGCTCTTGCACACCACCACCAGTTGTGAACTTGTGCCTCCATGCACCATGATAAGGACTTGGTCAACCATGCATGGCTGGATTTGCCATAGGGCATACAGGGCATTTGCCCGGTAGACGTTTGCTGATTTTGGCCTGGTCCTCTCCTCAATGTAGTGGTATCAGTTGCTCCAGCAGACATCTCGGGTCAGGTTTAAATATTCATTTTGGCTGTTGTGGTCAAAATAGCTCGTAATACAGTAGATGATTAAATATATTATCACAGGCTTCATTGACTCTCTCAATGCCCAGCAGACCGGTCTTTGCTAAAAATGCCCAGCCTATTTTTTTTTTTGCCCCAGTCTAGCCCTGGTCTGAGAGCAGAGCAGAGCATATCCCAAACCAAACATTCATCCAAGAGCTAGTGCCCTCTCACTGCTAGCCCCAATCGATAGCAGGACATCGTCGGCAACGGTTACCATGAAAGAACCGGTTGTGCTGCAAACAACATTCCCCTCTATTAGCAATGAAACCGCAATGACTATTAGCTGATTGGGGTGGGGGTTTGCATTTTTTATTCCCGCTGCTTGTGAGCTGTTTCGTATGGTCCCCATTTTGGGCTATTTTGCAGACCACGGTGCATTGGTTTTCTGCATCTAACCTGGCAAGGAAACGTCAAGTGAGAATCAGACAGTGATTATCGGTCTCTTTGGCCCTAAAAGGTTCCTGTCATCCTTCAACACATGACACAACCCCGACTGTCCTTGAATCTCACTCACCCTCGTGCTAACCCCAGCCTTGCTTGCAGGGCCGCTGTCAGCTGTTGCCAGGTCCAGGACAAAATCATCGGAAAAGGCCCCCCTTTCCATCCATACAATGTAATGAGGACCCAATTCTGGGCCCCCTCTCTCAGGGCCACTGAAGACCCCACCCCCCTTGTTGGCGGGCCTGCCTTCTTAGCATACACAGTGGTTAGTTTGGAAACTCGAAACTATTCACCAGAGAATTTATAGGAGATAAAGATTGCTGTGGGTACGATATTGCTTTGAGGCGGAAAAAAAATCAAAGGATATTATGTAAATACACAAGAATGGAGGGTGTCTGAGAACTGGCTGTTGCTATGGCAACCACCACTCTAAAACACAAACATCGATCTGCTCAGCATCCACGGAGAGAAGAGGAAGGGTTTGGCGGCGAGAGAGAGAGAGAGAGAGAGAGAGAGAGAAAGAGAGGGAGCCGAAAAAGAAAATGTTTTCCCAAGCCAAATTTAGGGGGCTGGGTGGATGGGGGAATTGAGGAAGGGGGCCAGGCGCTGGCCAGGCGTGTTGGGGGTTTGTGTGGGAACATTTTCAGCCCACTGAAGAATTCCATCCTGTGAATGAGTAGCCAACCACCGTCTATACCAGTGCAATAGGGACCAATGATAAATGTATGATTCTTTAATCCCCCACCACCCCCTGAATAAACGGTTCCCCTCAAAAAACTGCATAAAGCCTTGTCGATAATAAAGCCATGCGTCTAGATGGAACATTTGGGGGCTTTGCGGTAAATCATTAAATAAGAGACTTTTGTGTCTGCACAGCCTGGAGCGGTGACTTCCTGCCTTTGCCCACCTTACTTCCTGTCTCTCTCCAGCAGACTGGAAAACACATCAGTCTGCATAATAGTGAGTGAGGAAGCCGACTGGGGGGGCGAGGAGTTGGGGGGGGGCGGGGGTTGGCGTGGGTGTCAGACAGGTCAGTTGTTTCAGGCCCAGGGAGAGAGTGGGCCCAAAATTAAACCACCATTGCATCGGATGTATTGGGTTGGGGGGGGAGCTTTTAATGACTTTGTCCCAGGCCTGGCCATAGCTGTCAGCGGCTGTGAGAATAGTCAGTGGAAACATACTGCTGGAGGAAAGGTATTAGCATTCAGGTATTTGATGGGTGTCAAACTAAATTCCAAGTCAGATAAAATACTGTACAGTACATCACGATTTAACAGCTGGTCTGATGTAAAAGCATGCAATTGTGTGAATTGGCCGTCATGTCTAGGTCCAAAATAAGATTTACATTGGCAAATCTACATGAACATGAATGGTGCAAATGGTGCAGTTTTCCAATTGTGTATTTTCATTTACATCGAAAAATATGCAAACAGAAATGGTGCAAATGTACTGAATGAGTTCCTATTGTTTATTTTCGCGTGCTTGGTTAGGGTTAGGGCTAGGGCTGGGGGTAAAATGAATGTGAGGTCATGTGACTGACTGATAGTTCACTGGTTCCATTGGGGGGGGGGGGCCGCAATGTGGTCATTCTCCTGCCCCCTTGGGACCCCAAGCCCCTGCACATGCGGTCATTTCCTACCATTGCTGTTCACGAGCGCCATACCTTATATGTGCAGTCCAAACACTACGGCACTACCCACATCTCCTTTGACAACAGTCCCACCTCCGTCTCCATGCAACCCTGTTGCTCTCCATCACTCTATCCCTGTACTCCCTGGGCACTCTTTCACTAACTCCTCTGCCATTCTAGCATTTCCTCCTTTTCTTGCTCAGATCCATCTACGTCTGCTCAGGCCTGGATTGGATAATCTGGCATACAATGCATTTACCCGGTGGGCAGACAGGGGCAAATGCTGTTGTTTTTTCCCATTTTCTTAAACCCTTAACACAGAGCGTCTGTTATAACCTTTTTGTCACCAAAATGGTAATGACCAAGTTGTAATTGGTTACCGAAGACTCCTTGCATTGTCGTATCTATGTTGTTATGATGTAGATGAGGGTTCTCAGCAAAGAGTGAACAGGCTGGTCGACAGGCCCATCTGCAGTGAGAGGCTACAGACTGGTCAACCATTTAGAGTGGGCAGCACAATAATGCTGGGGCCTTTTCTGTCCCAGTCCAGTCCACCTCTGCATCTGGTCAATGTTGACGCCCTCTCTGGCTGCTCTGAGGTCAGCGGGTGGAGCTCGCGTCATGCATCCTGCATCGGTCTCTGGACGTCAGAAAAAAAAGGGAATGTCCATTCTTGCTTAATCTTCTCCACATTCTGGGAGAACATTGTCAAGAATTTGAGCAACGAAAATGTTCATGGTTTTATTTACTTAGGGTTGTCTTATTTGATTTCTTTTCATAAGGATGGAAAATAAGATGGATTTTATTATGAATCGGTCAGTTCTTGAGAAAATAGCCCTCATTGAGCAAAGACATATAAAATATAAAATGCAAAATTGTGCAGGACCACATAAGAGAATGGAAAACTCTGATTAAAAAACAAGTGAGAGAGAGAGAATGGAAAGAGTCCTGGAAAGAATTAGTGCTAGGAACAGGGAGGGCCGCTGTAAACATGGAGGATGTAAACAAGCCGAGTAGTAAACAGTCGTAACGGGAAGCGGAGGCACACAAGTGGAGATTAAAGGAGCTTAAAACACCATCATCATCATCATCATCATCGCTGGGCATTAAACTGGCAAAGCTTCATAGCAGTCATACCTCACAGTCTCAGTCTCAACAGCTTCCCGCTCTTTTTCATTTTGTGTGTGTGTGTGTGTGTGTGTGTGTGTGTGTGTGTGTGTGTGTGTGTGTGTGTGTGTGTGTGTGTGTGTGTGTGTGTGTGTGTGTGTGTGAAGATAGGAATCATGCCACACAACCGGTCAACCATGTCACACAATCTGTCCTTCTCGCTGTGTGCGTGGGTGCATGTGTGAGTGTGGCCTGCCTGTATGTCTATTATGTCTATGTATGTGCAAGTACTATGTTTGTGAGAATGTGTGTGTGTCCCTGCATATATATGTGTGTGTGCGGGTGTGTGTGTGTGTGTGTGTGTGTGTGTGTGTGTGTGTGTGTGTGTGTGCGGGGCATACTATATGTGTGCGCGCGAATGCACGTGTGTGTGTGTGTGTGTGTGTGTGTGTGTGTGTGTGTGTGTGTGTGCGCGCGTGCGCACAATGTTTGTGTGAGGGAAAGAGCCAGTCAGTCTGAGCGTTAATGTGCAGGGGTAAATAATATCTTA
>NC_085875.1:47054769-47067269 GCF_034702125.1 Engraulis encrasicolus | reverse complement strand
GTCTCTGTCTCTGTCTCTCTCTCTCTCTCTCTCTCTCTCTCTCTCTCTCTCTCTCTCTCTCACACACACACACACACATACACACACACACACACACACACACACACACACACACACACACACACACACACACACACACACACACACACACACACACACAAGCGACACTGAACACAACACACAGCATCTGCAGGCATCTGTGCGTGCTCTTTCTCTCTTCCACTCCGTGCGTTTTCTCTCTCTCTCCGTCTCTCGCTCTCTGCGCGCACACACACACGCACACATTCCTGCAATCTGCCAATTGTCTGTAGGGAGTCCGCTCTAAAACAATAGACCCACACAGTTGGGCCTGCTGAAGTCATTGAGCTCTGGCTACAGTTTGGTATCCAGGCAACCGTATTGCTCCTCAGGGTAGGGTCACAGGAAGCAGCATCACCCAGACGAGTCAGCCAGTGAGTCCCAGACTGTGGAGAGGCAGCAACCCACAGGGCCTGTCTGGCTGATTGGTTGTGTCTCAACATGTCATATTCTGATAGTGGAGAATTTATCTTGTTTTTCTTTTTTTGTTTGTTGTCTCCCAGGTTGATCACCTCACTGTTGCTTATCCATCACTGCTCTCCTCCCAGTCCAAAGATCCAGGGTGTTGCCTCAGTTTATTGGGTTGGATTTCAACACCAGTGTTTTGAATCAGTCATCTTATCACAGTCCCCCACCCACCAACCTGTGCTAATCAATATGAACATGATGTTATATTGGCCAACTTACCACCCTGTTACAAGCTGTTTAGGATCCTTCACCTGTCTTTTATTCCCATCATGGTCAAGTTCCTGGCTAATACAATTTTGGCTGAACTATGAAAGACAGAACACATTTTTTGGAATTTCTTAACTTTATTTTTTGCCAGGAAAAAAGACACACTGAGATTAAAAATCTAATTTTCAAGTACACGTACAAGTACAACGTCAGAGGTGTCAAAAATAAAAGTAAATTCATGGTGTAAGTACAACACTAGCACATGGTATAACATAGTGGTTACATTTACTCCATTGTACCTAATGAGGTAGATAGACTGTGTTGTAACTGAAAAACACTAAAAACGTAACAAGAACCAACCACAAACTTGATCCAACCAACACAGAGTCAGCTGATCGTAAGACACGTACGCAGGTCTACTTTTTACTCAGATAAGTAACCTGTGCTGGAAGGTACTTTTGACACATCTGCACAAGTTACAAAGTTAAAAATTCAATTGCAGCAATTTAATAACAACGAATTGCCAGAACAAGAAAAGATGATCGTCAGAGCTTCACCTGTCATTGCTAAGTTCCATACTAGAGATGGGATTTATGGCTCTTTGAACAGCTCTGGATCATAGTGGCCCATTCCTTTCAAAGAGCCGTTCAAAAAACTGCCTCTTTTTAAATTATTTATTCAGTGTTAAGAATGTAACATTTTGACTCCACCCCTAAGTAATTTTGTCCAAACAACCGATTATCCTCCTGCTTCTAAAGACCGTTGCTGTCATTAGGCCACGTGCATAAAATGAATGAAAAATGAACGCAAAAGCCGTAGAGTGGCTCTCCCAGCTGTGACCCGGTTCCCATCATTCACTTCTGGCAGCCGTTCAAAAGAATCAGCTCATTTGCGAACGCACAACACTATTCCATACTAGTGCTATCACCTCGTCCCACCCACATGTAATCCATGAAGGGTAAATGTGTACCTGAGCAGTACGCCACGGCCACTCCCTCCGCTTGATGTAATGTTTATGTTAGTCAGGGCTGGATTGAGAGGGCGTGGGGGCCCCTCAGATATAGGTTGCTGTAGGCTCCCAGAGAAGACAAATCCCACAATAAAATTAGATAGATGGCGTCATAATTCAGAATGAGGAATGAGTATTATTAATAAGACTGAAAAAATCAAACGGCAGACTAATTTTTCAATTCTGCATCTTGTCACAATTCTACAATTATTGATCACCCACTCTGTCCAATCGGGGGCCCTCCTGACAGGTGGGGGGCCCTACGCTGCAGCCATATGTAGCCTGTGCTTTAATCCAGCCCTGATGTCAGCCTAACCCTGGATGGATGACATCAGGGTGAAAGTGCACAGAAGGCTTGCCACACACTTGATTGTCAACAGAATGTCTGTGGCAATACCATAGGCATGGAACTTGTTTATTCATTCACTCGTGTGTACACACACACACACACGCACGCACACACGCGTGTGCGCGCACACACACACACGCACGCACACACACACACACACACACACACACACACACGCACGCACACACGCGTGTGCGCGCACACACACACACGCACGCACACACGTAGTATTCCAGTGACCTACCGTATGACTTATCAGTAGCCCATTTTCATAAACATGCACACTTTTTATCTTCCTTGCAGATTGTCGTTATTCATATCCTTCACCATGGCAACAAATGTTGTGTAACTGGAAGAACACAGCGCAACTCAACCCTGAGACAATAATTCATCTTATTTATTGCTTGCATAACTTTTTTCATTTCTTTTTCAAAAGCAGGCAATCAACCGCCCTCATGCTCAGACTAATTGGTGTTTATTCAGGCTTCACATTGGACCACGGTGTATTTTCATAGTGCACAGGAGAGAGAGAGAGAGAGAGAGAGAGAGAGAGAGAGAGAGAGAGAGAGAGAGAGAGAGAGAAAGAGAGAGAGAGAGAGAGAGAGAGAGAGAGAGAGAGAGAGAGAGAGAGATACAGTTGATAGATAGACAGACAGACAGAGACAGACAGAACTAAATAGTGTGTGTTTTATGATAGATGCGGCATTGTGGCTGATAGCATCCAGATAACAAATATGTTGCATTGCCCTGTGAAGGGCTTCCCTTCCCTTTGCCCTATACAGCACTGTACTGTACTGACGCAACTCAACCGACATGGGATGGGACTTTGCATATGCCAGCGGTCAGCCTGCGGGCACTGCCCATCTGGGCTGGGTTAGCTAGCATGACTGTGGCTTCATTTCAACCTAGTCTCCTTGGCCGGTCAGTTAGCGGTGGGTGTGGTGGGGACAAAAGGCACAGTGTCAGTCAATGGCACACACACACACACATTGCACCACTCACTGCCTTGTTTTTGTGTGTGTATATATGCAAGCTCTCGTTACTATGGTTAGGACATGTTGTTAAACATTAAGCTTGGAAGAGAGAAAAGAATTTGTTGGAGAAGAGGTTGGGATTGCTACGGATCAGGATGTGCTTAAGCAAAACCATATTTGCAATTAAACCAAGGACCCCGGCGTTAAAGGAAATTTCACATCTGAGCTCAGTGAGAATCCCTCCTCTCTGGTGATTCTTTCTTTGCATTAAAGTTTATTTACATTTCCACTTTTCATGAAGCAATAATGTATTTATTTTTGATGCACTTCTACAGGGCCGCTGACAGCTTTGGCTGGGCCTGGAACAAAGTAATCTGAAAGCCCCCCCCCATTCAATACATCAAATGTAATGCAGACCAAGTTCTGGGCACCCTCTTTTTCTGGGGCCCATGACAACTGAAGCCCTTTGCCCACCCCCACACACTTGGAGAGTTGGATCAACATTGTGGGTATGAAATTCAACATGCTAGAGATGAATCAACATTAACATCACTATACATTACATTACATTGCACTTAGCTGACGCTTTCATTTTATTCAAAGCGACTTACTATAATATAATATTTGTCAGGGTATTGGTTACAGTCCCTGGAGCAATGTGGGGTTAGGTGCCTTGCTAAAGGGCACCTCAGCCATGGATATAGATGTAGGGAGAGGTCAGGGGGGATTAGAAACTGCAACCCCTAGATTGAAAGATCAACTCTCTAACCACTAGGCAACGCTAACATACTCTGTGCATCTGTTATATGAATCACATGTCACCCTCCTGTAGTTTATTAGTAACCCAAACAAACCAGACCACACAGACACAACACCAGGACACAAGCTGTGCTGCTCATCCACTGGTTTTTAATAGGGAAATTAAAGACAGCAACACGTACAATACAGTACAGTACAGTTCAGTACATACACTTGGCTTTCAAAAAGCTTACTATACAAAAAGAACAACAGGTTACTGCCATGGTCGTCGTCATAAATGATTAAACTAGCTGCACATTCATTCGAGAATGTTTTGTCTTTTTAGTGTTTTCAGGATTTTTTCCCTCTTTTCTGTGCTTTTGTCTGGAGTTAGGTATGCAAATGTGGGTGGGCCGTTTCTAGCCATTTTTCCTCCGACAGCTCCACCAGAACGAGGCCTAGTTGCCTTATCAGCAAAACAAACATCATCCATCTCGTTATCCAGCTACAGTGTATTCCACAAACTGGTACGTCACTCAGTGTGCGGACACGTGCTCACGTACTTACTGTACGTGCATGCATTGCAGACTCCATGCACACACACACACATATACACACACACAAACACACACACACGGACACACACACACACACACACACACTGAGTACACATTGAGATCGACAATAATGATCCAACGTCAAAATGTAGCCCCAGGACGGCAGTTGTGCTTGATTGAAAGCAGCCTCAAGAAAAAGGTGGGCCCTGCCAATGTTGGCTTTTCGCAGACTGAGGGGGGGAAATTAAACAGACGAGTCAATGGAAAAACACGGGTTTCATTTCGAACATAACCTGTACAATTAACAGCAGGACTGAACCTAAAAAAGCATGACCTTTAGCTAGGAAATATAACATGAAACTCCTGAGGGTTTATTTAATACTAGGCTGGTTCCTTTGACCACAATACTGCTACTCCCCCTCCCTATTTTCTTTTACACACGTTTGTATTGGGGAGGGTGTCTCGGGACTTATAAGGTCACTGTGCCAGGGGAAGAGATTTACGGTATTCTGCGAGATTATGTAGGCCATGTAATCCTGTGTAACACCGGGAAAGCGCTGTGAATTCCCACGGAGCATGTTTTTCAGGGTGGGCCAACCCACAGCTGGGGGCTGGTACCTGGAAACAGCTCCAGCATCTGTGTAGAACATAGCGTAACACCTTCCCGGTGAGAAGGGACATGTTTAAGGAATGTGAGTAGGCGAGAAGTACAGTACGCTAGGGTTTGGGGTGCACGCTTTTGAGTGGCTAACAGGGTTGTTGTAAGTGTTGAAGCTAGCGCAGCACTGATTGGAGGACCATCAGGAAGCAAAGGGGTCTCTTAACAGTTTTAAAAGGTGGCTTTTTATTGGCCGTGCTGGCCTAAAGGGAAGGAGAGGGTGACTTATGCGGCTATGATGATTGGGCGGTAGGGGCAGCGGAAGGCGACTCAGGGCTGGGTGGCCGAGTTAGGCTCCGCCTCATAGATGTAGCTGCCGACCCCACCGGTGTTCACTCCTGCAGAAAGACAGACAGAAAGACAGACAGACAGAGACAGACAGACATGCATCAGGAATTATATATTGCAAACAGTCCCATTTGCTGCACGAGGCCTAAGGGCAGTTCATATACACTGAGTGGGTGGGTTATTGGTGTAGTCGTAGTACAGTAGAGTACAGCAGAGACACTTGATTCCAAAGGAAATGAAATCATTTATCAAACATTGCATATGGCACTCACTGCACAGATCAAACATATAACACACATTTGTAATACATAAAAACATTAACTTCAGAGGAAGGAAACGTGCAGGTATGGTGTGTACATTGGACCATGTCAACGTAAGAGTATCATAAAAGAAATAAGAATCCTGAAAAGAATCTTTAAAGCTCCAGCAAAAGCCATCAATAAAAACGAGGACCATTGATCTAAATGAATAAACAGACAGACAGGCAGACATCCCAACACAAACATACACAGACACACAGGATAAATGTGGAGTTTGTAAATAAATATTCACTTATGTTATTTGGGATTACGTGACAAATAGCTCAGGGCGCCTGAGAGCATTAAGATTAATGGTCCGGAATGGTATGGAAATTACTGTGACAAAGATTGTTTATGTTGGTGGTTACATGTGAGGAGGAGAATGAGGGCCACAGCAGACTGATGCCTGACTAATGCATAAAGAGAGACAAGGACGCCATCTGGTGGGGAAAGTGTAGAAGCTCATACCTTTGGGGCCAAACAGCACAGCGTAGCAGGGCTTGTGGCAGTATGGCTGTCCATCATGCTGGAATACAAATGAAATTATTCTTATTATTCATTAAGGATGACATATGCACAAAAGCCTGAAAATAGTCAGAATGGTCAACGGAGCACAGTGTCAAGATGTTTTCTAACCAAGATATACGGTATAACTTTACAGAGCTATACATTTATTTTAAACATTAACCCCTTAATGCAGAGCCTCTGTTACCAAAGACTGTATTTGAGTGTCTTCAGCAAAGAGTGAATAGTAAAAGGCTGCCCAAAGTAGAAGTTACCATCTCCTTTTTGAAAGCGGGCAACTGATCTGTTAACTTTTGTGGGGAAAATGCTGCTAAAAAAACTTACTTGACTTTAAGTCTAGGGGGGCTGGGTTGGTTAGGGGCAAGGAAATTATTCTGCTCACTAATGAGAAGAACACATCAGGCCAACACATGGTTCATTTCACAGAACATTACTGCTAATTCAGAATATTGTGTGGATGGTGTCAAATGAATGTGACAAATATTTGTCAGTTCGAGGCACTCTGTAATTAAAATGCCTTTATTTACGTAGAGCTTTAGAGAAAAAGTGTGTCAAAAAGCCAGTGCTCAGCCCAAAATGTTCTCTCTTGCTCTTAAAGGCTTTGCCCTGACATTTCCACGCCTTTGCATGTCATGAGAAATGGATTTTAATTCAAAGTACATGGAAGTCCTTGTCAACAAGCCTTCAGTAATCCAGGGACTGGTGTAAGGCTGCAAAACTTTAGTATAGATAAAAGTTCAGAAAACACTGCACAATGAATATTGTTCTTTTTTTCTTTTTAATTTATTGGAGTGAGAATCTGATTTGAATTCCTTTGTATGTCTAGTGCATGGGACAATCCAGTAGATCTTAGACTTAGACAGGGACCTACCTCTGCATGGCTTCCAGCAGAGAGCGTCTTACTGCACCGCTCACAGCGCAGGCACGGCCGATGCCAGTCCTTCCCCAGCGATGTCACCTTCTCCGCTACACACACATGCACACACACACACACACACACACACACACACACACACACACACACACACACACACACACACACACACACACACACACACACACACACACACACACACACACACACACACACACACACACACACACATGCACACACACACACAAAGTCAAAAACCACAACAACAACAACAACAAATCTTTCAATTGCATAATACAGATACAGTCTCGATCCATTCAGACATTTTTTGAAAACTCACCAAAGTAGACCTTCTTGTTGCACCTGGGGCACATGTTTGCCTCTCCCGCAAAGATGGTCACACCGCCAGCTACAAAGAAGAAGGAGAAACACATTTCTTTTGATGAGAAAAGTAAAATGTATGAATCACACAATTATATGGATCAACTCCAGCTACAACCTTTACCGTGCATAGACATGGCTTGAACCTACACAAACTGAAAACAACCTAATACACTGCAGTTTTAAATAAACAATATGTTCACTGCCATTTTCTCTCTTCTTACTAACATAACCTCTAAAGTGACACGGGAGGTTAAAAAGCAACACTCAAAAAGATATTGCTGCAAGATGGAACTCGAAGTAATCAAAAGGAAACTATGTATTTGTGAACAAACTTGCAATAAACTATTGAAAAAATTGCTGCGTGTCCTTTCTTCTTGAACTCTCCTCCTCATCCACAGATGGACAGGAAGCTGAATGACCTTTAGTCTAATGGCGGACATGAGAAATGGCCATCTGACTGACCAAGCCCCTGGACTCACTCCCTCACGATGCGGTCACTTGGTCTGCAACCTCATTCTCATGCACGCAACACTTCTCCAGAAGCATACTCAGCTTCGTCTCAAATGAGTCTGCCTCTCAGTCACTTCACTGCCCACTCGTTCCTCCAAAACATCTGTTCTACTATTTTGAATGTACAGTATGAAAAAGTTAACATCTACGTACATCAGCGGTCCTCAACCTTTTTTTGAACAAATACCCTCTTGACTTCATCATTAGTCTGCCAATGTCCCTTTGACCTCATCATAAGCCGTTCAATTTAGTATAAAAAATGAAATAGGCTACTGCCCCCCCAATGGCAAATGAGCAACCACCCTCTCAGCTCCATCCTTCTCAAGGGCCCCTCCGATGGCTCCCTAACTAGGGAGCTGTAGACCCCTGTTAAGACACTCATCTACATCATCTACTGGACATCAGTATTCCAAAAGCCTGGCTCAGAAGCAAGCCAGGTGAAGTTAACCTAGGGCTAGTGGGGAATCATGTAGCCCCTTAATGCGCACCGTACCTCCAGTGGCACGCTTTAATAGTCATTGAAATGTAACTACCATAGCACTACAATACTATGACAGTACACAGGGCCTTTGGTAATGCACCACGACTTGGTCATTGCCATACTGGTAACAACAAATGTAGCCTATAAAGCCGCGTCTTAAGGGGTTAATAGAGGAGCCTTGAGTCCTCATTTATTTCACTAAATGACACATGTGGTCTATGTATCAGCAGGTTTACCACGTCCTGTAGGTTAACTTTAGCCAGGTTCATCACTTAACCACGCTCTTGGAATACTCCCCAGCTAAACCCAGTGAACTTGGACTGCATCACAGTCACTGCTGGGAACATTTATGTGATGTCACTACAGTCATGCAACGCTACCCATCGCTTACAAACAAACTATTACAACAGCCTTTTGTATTATGTTGGGTTGGGTTGTGTTGTGTTGTGGCCTCCGCTAGCCAGTGTGCTGTGGGGACGGCCGGTTAGTCACGGTACCTTTGGAGGGCCCCTTGGGGGGGACGGAGGCCAGCTTTTCCACCGGTTTGGGGGCACTCGCGGGGACCGGGGCCGAAGTGTTGTTGGCGGGGGTGTCGTAAATGAACGAGCCGCCTACACCCACACCTGCAGACAGGATCACAGACATACATACATCAAACCTAACCTACACACATCAAGACCATGACAAGGACATAAACTACTGTATGACAAAAGCATGCAACATTACTTCGACATTACTCTCTAAGAACTAATACAGCTAAAGCAATGTTTAAACCCTGTTTGGTGTTCCTCAGGCTGATTGTAAGGCTACATTTGTGGACACATTTACAATTTAGAGCGTTTTGAATTAAAGACTTATGAGAGACAATTTAATATAAAGGCTGTAGTTCTTCTTCTGATCATCTTGTACTATTGTACTCCATTGTAGCACACTGGCAGTTCAGTGTGTAGTACAGCTCTTCTAAACCGTTTTTGAACATAATGCCCCATTGACCTCACCAGAGGTCTCCCAACGCCCCCTTGACCTCATCATAAGTCTACCAACGCCCCTCTCAGTTTTGAAAAAACGAATGCCCCTAAATGGGAACTAAGCCCCACCCCCACTCAGATGTATCTTTCTCAACGCCCCTTATGGCTCCCCAGCGCCAGAGGGGGGAGGGAGGGGGGCTGTAGAGCCCCCGTTGAGAAACAGTACTGTAGTGCATAGTTCAAAATAAGCCATGACAAAAGGCTTTTAAGTCTCCATTTTCATGGGACAAAAGCACCACATGTTTTCTGTCCATCTTCATCGCGTCTCTATTAGCACGTCTCTGGAAACACATGTCCTTCAGAGACCTTTCCCCAAAATAACCCCCAAACATTCTCAACGTCTTCGCTCTTTGAAAATAAAAAAAAGGGCTTTCGAGAAGATGTCTGTTTCTCTGTTCTTCATCCTTCATAGCTCATCTAAACTGGAATTGGGCCCTGTGTCCTGTCTTTCCATGCCTTTCCATGAATTTGCTGGAAAGCGGCGCGTTGCATTCTGCAGCTGAATGGACCGGGTGCCAAGCAACAACGGCAACAAACTGAAAAGGAGGCCAACCTATAATTGTGTCCATACAGCGTTGCCTTAGACCAGAGAGAGAAGAGGTCCAGCACTAATGGTGACCGACTGCTGCTGCTGACAATGTGATGGACTATTGGGAAGAGCACGCCGAGCGGAGCTCCTGCTGTGCAGTAAAAGTGTGCCAAATGACAGAGGGAGGGTGGAGGCAAGAGGGACTAGGGGTGAGGCAATATTGGGATTGCTGCTGATGTTTTGTTGTTGTAATGATCCATGTGATATGTCGAGTGGCCATTGGGTGGCGCCATTGTGCGTGAAACAGAAAACCAGAGAAGCTGAGAATTCTGATTACACGGTGAAGAATCAGAAACCGTCAAAGAGGGAGGGAGGGGGTGTGGATGGGTGGTGGGGGGTTGAATGGGATGTTTGGTGTTTCATAATGTTACATCTGCATAAGTCTTGGAGGAAGCAAGTTAATTAGCTCTATAGGGCGTTACGTAAGGCAGTAAAATCTTAAATAGAAACATAAATAGGCAGAAAGCCAGAGGCACTGTTTGACAGACAAACAGAAAGACGGATAGACACAGACAAACAGACAGACAGACAGACAGACATTGTAGTGCTACTCCCAGTGCAGACTATACAGTATTCTTACCTTTTGGTCCGAAGAGAGCAGCATAGCATGGCTTGTGGCAGTAGGGTTTTCCATCATGCTGAGAAGGAGAGAGACAGAGACAAAGAGAAAGAACAGCGAAAATGGGATTACAACAATAAGCATAGCAGAAATGCTACATTGTCATAAACATGCTACATTGTCCTACAGTAAAGCCTACATCTCTTACAGTCACATGCAATATTTATGGTACTGAGCTTTGGCACCAGTTACTGTGCAGACTTTTCAACAGTCAAGCTGTTGGTGGAATAGCCAGCATTAGGAATATGTGACTGTCATCATTGGAAAGGCTATTTTGTCAAGTTTTGCGTGAATTGTGATATGAACATTCTAAAAGCATAACATGTACAGTTGAAACAACTGTAGAACTTACATTCACAGCACAGAATAACTTTATATTTTCAGGGAAGCTAGTCAAGGTGGTAGGTGTTTGTTGTCAATGTGGGTGCATTGACAATAAAATACCTGGGGGAAACCCTGCTATGAAACTACTGATGCTATTAAGGCTAAATAATATCCAGATCCTTTCAATGGCAATGCCATATAATTCATGTTTTGAATGGCAGACATTTGCCTTTGTAAACACGTGAAAATAGATGTACATGTATGACGTTCATTATGTCTAACACTTAAATGTCTAACACTTAAATCAATACTTTGCTTCAGTTTTAATATTCTCTGCATCGTGTCCATGTTTTTCGCCCAGTGTTCTTTTCAGATAAGTCTCGACCATCTCATACCACCACCGATGGAGCCATTACAACAAACCATCCAAGTCAGTAGTAACCCATCCAAGTTAATGATGCCCATTGCCCATTGCACACACATGATGTCATGGGCTGTGGGTGTGCAATGGGCAGCCAGACCTTGTGCCATGGCCGCTGCCCAAATAGTGAAAAGGAACTGGGTGGCACCCATGATAAAAACCATGATGCCAACACAATAGGGGGATATGGCAGCTCCATCAGAAAACAAACAGCCCTCTTGCCAAGATACAAATCATGCAGGAAAAAAACAACACCGTTTTATATGGAAAGTGTAATAGATTTGAATACCAGATTAGTTATTTTAGTTGTGTTTTATGTGTGTACTGTATCCTGCAGAGTGTATGATTTATGACTTTCTGTGTGTGTGTGTGTGTGTGTGTGTGTGTGTGTGTGTGTGTGTGTGTGTGTGTGTGTGTGTGTGTGTGTGTGTGTGTGTGTGCGAATCTGTGTGTGACCATCAGCCTGCAACAAAGTGCATGACTCATGATAACTAAATGCTTTTGTTTATACATTATGCATATGTTTGTGTGTGTGTGTGTGTGTGTGTGTGTGTGTGTGTGTGTGTGTGTGTGTGTGTGTGTGTGTGTGTGTGTGTGTGTGTGTGTGTGTGTGTGTGTGTGTGTGTGTGTGTGTGTGTGACAAAGTGAAAGCCACAGTGTATGTGCACCATCCATTACCATTGTGTGTGTGTGTGTGTGTATTTATGTGTGACTTGGCACTTCATGAAAGTGTGACACAAGCATCATGCTGTATGACTGTCCATGTGAGTGCTGATGTCATACTGCATTAGTAAGTGTTTTTGTTTACATGTCTCTGGGTTTGTTTACATGTCTTGTGTATTTGTTTACACGTCTCTGGGCTTGTGTGGGAGTGACACAAGACTCTGACTTTGCATCTGCAAGAGATAAGAGAACGTCTGAGACTGTGAAACACAATGCGAGTATATGTGTGTCTCTCTCCCTCTCCCTCTCCCTCTCCGTGAGTGTGTAGTGACATAACCACCCCCCTGCATGATGAGATGCACAGGAGACAAGCGGATACAGGGAGGCAGTGGGAGATGGGTGTAAAATGTAAGAAAGCTGGGAGAAAACCAGGAGAAAGCCATCAGCTATGGCCTGA
>NC_085875.1:47039769-47052269 GCF_034702125.1 Engraulis encrasicolus | reverse complement strand
GGTTTTCATTGTGTGTCCTCAAATGCTCCCATGTCCCATGTAAAAAGAAGAATGGCACAGTCAGCATGCTTGTGTGTGTGTGTGTGTGTGTGTGTGTGTGTGTGTGTGTGTGTGTGTGTGTGTGTGTGTGTGTGTGTGTGTGTGTGTGTGTGTGTGCGTGTGTGTGCGCCCATGTGTTCAGATGCACTACCCATGGCTCCAACAATCAGCATGCCTCTGTGTGTGTGCGACGTGTGTGTGTGCGCACGGCACGCGTGTGTCTGTTTGTGCGTGTGCGCTCATGTGTGTCTGTGTGCCCGTGTGTTCAGATGCACCACCCCATGCCCCCGATATGGTGCCATGTGCCATATGGCGCGAGAGGGCTCGGTGCCTGGCGACTTACACTTCAAATAATAAAGGGGCTCCATAATGCTCCACTGGCGTGGCGGCTCTGTGACTACGTGGCTCAGCTAGAGCAGTGCAGACCAGGCTGATGGGCTACACAATGTGTCATTATATCGATATGCAGCCTCTATGCCGGGACTGTCTCTGTCTCTCGGAGGCCACAATGGACACAAAAGAGCGCCAGCTCCAGAGTCCCACACACACACACACACACGGCCCGGACTGACTGAGTCACTAAGCACTGAGCTAGCCAGCACCCACCACCCTCTCCTTACATCATTGCTGTATCTCAGAGACACACTGGCCATTTTCAGTACATGTTTCTGTACCATAGCTGTATTATGTATGGGGTGTTGCTTAAAACCAACTTAAAATACCTCATATACTTCATAAAAATGACATACTGTACTAAAAAAACACCCACATAATCAAAGTAGAACCAAAATAAAATGTCTATTTCATCACCTCCGCCGTTTTCCCCATCAATTTTAAAACAATGGTTTTCTTTATCACGATAAGTTAGGGAAGGCAGCCAGTCCCAGTAGCCTACAATGGATCTGTTCACATCCCAATGGTACAGTAAAACAACAGATTATAGAAGCCAGTACAGTACTCTGGGTGCATCGAGATGAAAGCTTCCTCTGAAATCTGATTATAATGTGAGTGACACATCAAACCATGCTCATGCTCACATTCCTAGCAAACACGAGACTCGTTTCCTGGAGATAATCTCTTGCCCTGGGGAAGTCCATTGCTCGAGATGCCAAGCCACACTTGGGTAGCGTGGCAGAAGATTTGACTGACTTAATAGCTTAACATGTATTTCTTCATTTAACTTCTCTACTTTAACTTGGATCACTATTTTAATATAGTTTGTCTTTTTCTTTTTTCTATGTATTTATTTATTTATTCACTCAGAGGGCCTGCACACAAATTCCAATGTGCCTGGACTGGCACAAATGGAAAATGAAGAACTTTTAACGATGAAATTTGTAGAAGTCAGTGAAGATCTACTATGATCTACTTAAAAAGGAAGACGATGCTTTTGAACTTTCTTTAGGTCAGTCAGGGACCAAGCATAACTTCAATGGTTGTTGTAGGTACTTAATCAGATTTTAATGGTTGCTTTAGAAACGGTATCAGATAGGATTTTGGGTTCTCAGTTGTACAGGTAAACAGCAGTACTGCAAAAGTCCATGCAAGGCAAAGTGAATAGTAACAGTAAGGTATGTTTTGAAATGATGTCATTACTGTACATGCACATCATTAGGTATGTTGCATGGTATAAATGTTCTTTTAAGGGGTGTTGTAGACTTCACCATAGACAGTGGTTGTTTTAGATTTATCAGATATGCTTTTGTGTTCTCAGTTGTACAGATAAACAATACTACAGTAAAGTCTGTGTAAGGCAAAGTCGGTGGTAATGAGGATGATGATGATCCATTCAGTGTAATCATGTTAAGTAACTTCCACGGCATACAGTACATTTTCTTCATATTTTTTAAAGATATTTTTGGGCGTTTTCACCTCAACTAAGCAGACAGAACAGCTGAGAGAGACAGGAAACAAGTGGGGAGAGTGAGGAGGGAAGGATCGGCAAAGGGCCTCGGGCCGGAATCCAACCCGGGTCACTGGCGCAATGGCACGGCATCCTACCTCACTGAACCACCGTGCCCCCATACTTTTTCTTCTCAACAGAGAGAGTACATTCTGCTCCCTCTTCCTGAATTCTCTTAGTTATAAAGAAAGCAGGCCTTCAGTTCTGTAAATGGTGGTAGTGCTGCTGCATGATGGGACTTACCTCAGCGTGGCCCCCTGTTGTCAGGATCTTGTTACAGCGGTCACACTTCAGACAGAGCTTGTGCCAGTCCTTTCCCAGGGATGTTACCTTCTCCGCTGCACACAGGAAGAGCGGAGGAAGAGGGGAAAAACATGGGGAGAACAGAGAAGAGGGAGGAAGAGGCAACATGATTAGATTGGGTACACGGAGTAACAAACACATACCATGACCATGTGACTACAGTACATGAACACATCTCTCCTCAGAGCCTTGTCATTGTATACTTTGGAACGGGCCGCTTCCCTATACCTCACAGTGAAAACATGGAGAGGCTGGTGGATAGTGATACTGTATGCGTATGCTGTTTGTCAGTGTTTCCCAACCATTTTTGTCTTGCTCACCCCCTAAGTGTTATTGTCCTACCACGAGTAGGCCTATCCTTAACTTAAACGCTATACCTCTGTCCCAGTGTGACAGTGCTTCATTCATTTGTTGTTATTTCATTTTTCTGCTACCCCCTGCCTTGTGCTTCCATACCCTTAGTTGGGAATCATTGCTGTATGTGTACATGCTGTTTGTGTATACTAGTGCCTGTAAGATTGACATTGCGGTGCTAAATCCAAGATCCTTGCATCGAAGTCAATCCTGTCCCAGTAGACCCTTGTCCTGAATATTAAATCCCATCTGCCTTGTTTTCATCTGGTCAGTAGACGTCCTTTGGGGTTGTGGAGGGGTGTTGGCTGAGTGGGGGTCGCCCTAAGCTGAATGTCATTCAGTCAAGCTGGCAATACTACGCATGCATGTGTGTACCAATCACAAATGCATGTAATGTTGGTGGCCTGTGCTGAAATCCTTGAACAGCTGGATCTTTGCCAAGAACACACACACAGACACAGACACACACACACACATACACGCACATACACGCACACCATTCAATCAGCTTGCCACATTCCTAAACCCTAATCACACACATTCCAAAGCTTATTTGACTTCGCTTCTTTTCTGACCACAACAATTGCGTGTCTAACCACTTCCTCCTCCCGTGCCGCAAGGGCCCGTAATGCTTTACTCTTTCCTACCACAAATCTGGAGGACCGGGGGTTCCTTTGCTACAATGACACACAGCAGAATATAGCGTCCTGATCACGCAGGCAAACCACCCACCCAGGCAGCATCAGGAAACACCTTTCCCCTTATCATCAGCAGCCAGAATTGTCCAGAAAGCACAACTGACTTCCTGTTTACCTTCCTTCCTCCTCATTGTCCGTTTTTTTTTTCAAACCTCCTACAAGGACTTTACTTTGATTGAAGCTTGAAGTTTCACTGATTTAAAACAGGAACATTGATCGTACATTAACAATAAACATGGAACAAAACAATATAAATATACAAGCTTGAAAGAGAGGCAAATTTTTTCCCCTTCCAAAACATAACCTTGCTCCTTGTGACACACCACAGAGGTAAAGGCCATTCACAACGAGTCCAGGAGTGTTTGGAAATGCTTGGCTCAGGGCTTCCACAACGTTTCGGAAAATGTTTTTCCTTTTCGGCCTCTTACATCACCGAGTGGCCCTGTTTACTTCTCTGGGTGGTGTTATGTGATTTATCACCTTTCCATCACGCATGGGCGGCCGTCACTACGTCCGTTGCGACGTGACCATGCGCAATCCAAGGCACACCATGCGTGAAGTCACTCAAGAGCACGCAATGACCTCGCCTCAGTCAGAGATGGACGGTGTAGCGTTGAGGTCAGGGCACAGAGACAATGGGGATATGCTCTCCAAACAACTGACTGTCCGTCCCAAACAGGGGCGTAGCAGCACATTGTGGGCCCTATATGCAATCAGCTCCAATAGGACCCCCCACCCCCTCTATATGCCTTCATAAATGGGACTGTGTGTGGGCCCCCTATATACGTGGGGCCCTGGTGACTCAGTCACACTTTACCCCCCTGTACCACACCCCTGGTCCCAACCAACCAACCTGAAGTATGAAGTCACTAAGCAAGCATACAGCGAAGCAAACACACACAGTGACCTCAACTAAGGGATGGTGTACCACTGTCACAGACAATGGGGTTACACTCTCCAACCCACCAACCTGACAAGTATGAAGTCACTGAGCGCACACAACACACACACCACACACACCACACACACCACACACACAACACACACAACACACACACGCACACGCACACGCACACCACACACGCACGCACGCACACACACACACACACACACACACACACGCACACGCACACGCACACACCTCAGCTGAGCTAGGGACCAACAGTGTACCATGGAGGTCAGGTTCAGACACAATAGAGTTACACTCTCCAACCCAACAACCACCCAACCTGACAATTTTCAATTTCAGGCAATGATGTCACCGGTGGCTTACAATAGCCCCTGGTAGTAGTGGCCAGGATGCACTTGGCTGTGGGCTGTATGACCTTGCATGAGATGGTCCCTGAAGCAGCAACTCTCTCTTCTCTTTCTGAATGGACCTCAAGGAGAGTCTTTGTCTCTACTCTCTACCACTCGGGTTGCACCAGCGGAGTGCAATTTCTGTGAGTCAGCACTGCAGAACACGCCAGAAATTGTAGCGCATGAGTATACTCATTGAGACGTGAAGTGAGAGCTATGGCACCTTTTGAACCTGTACTGGCCACAGACAGTGCATTACCGCCTTAGACTGTACGATATACCCTGGCTCAACTCTGCCAAAAAGGTGCCCGTTCAGAAGGAGGAGGCTTCATTAATTTGTGGTGAAAATGTTGGCTGAGCTTCAACACCATCTCCAAGGTTGTTCCCGTGTGTATGGGGTTTTCATTCAGCACTGTGGCAAGTTCTTCATATAATGAAGGAATGATGTTATTGTTCTCTGCTGAGTCAGAGGTGCATTAAAAGGGCCATAATACATTATTAAGTGACATTGCACTAGTGGCTTATGAACACGAGGCAATCATTTCTTTACCCTTTAACCCTCTTTTGCCCTTCACATTCAATTCAGGGAATGACCCCATGTGGCTCCAACTTCAAGCCCAATTCCATATCTGAGTGACTAAGTTTGCAGAGTGGACTAAACGTTTGGGTGACTGAAGGGCAAGCAACGCTCAGGGATGAGAAACCACAGGGCAATTGTCATCTCACTGATTGCAAACTGGGAGAGGAGAGAGAGAGCGAGAGAGAAAGAGAGAGAGACAGACAGACGTACAGAGAGAGCGCACGCGAAAGAGAGACAGAGAGAGAGAGACAGAGAGAGACAGACAGAGAGAGAAAGCTATCCACACCTGAGTGCAGATTACTTGTGCTGGGTGTTGTGGAGGTTATTGCTGTGATGGAACACTAATCCCTTGATCCCCTGTGATGTCAACAGCAAAAAGGGGACAGGAGAGTAACAAACTGTGATTCATCTCCACATTTCTACATAGACCTGACCAGCGCAACCTTCAGTAGACCTTCACAACAATGACGAGAGTTCACTCTAAAAAAAAGGGAATGATTTATTTACATTATTTCTTTATATTATTTATGTGTTTGGTGTAGCAATGTAGCAAACACATGAGCACAACTGCCAGTTGAGGTGCTTTATGCTAGATGTGAGGCATGGTGTGATGATGCAAGCAAACCTAAAATTCTGCGATACAGACAAACTTACTCTAGTCTGCAATAAATCTTGGTTGAAACACACAGAGTTCAACCATCATGTCCAAGCCACACGTTCATTAATGTATTTTGCCGCTAATGTCACTAAATGACTCTTACATCTGAACCCAACACCCCCCCCCCCCCCCCCCCCCCCCAATGGCAACTGAGCACCACCCCCTCTCAGATGTATCCTTCTCAACGTCCCCCTAGGGCTCCCCAATGCCCAGTCCTAGCATATGGTCCTCCCACTCTTTCCTCCATCCATGCGTCATGCATGTGGACACTCTGGCTGATGATTACCAAGGGATAACCCATGCTGCCAAGCTGAATGAAAAGGGACACAGACCAGTCAACATTCCAGCATTACTCAGGATTACCTAAATGACTTCCTCATCCTGTGGAGGTGTAAAAGACTAATGGAGCAAACGCACCCAGAGGCCCCACCAACCACACAAAGGCTCCTTTTCCCTACATGATTTACTATTATGATAGGAGTCAGCGTTAACTTGATTAATTAAGATGAATTTATTACAAGGCAAATAACTCATTGAAAATATAGAGACATATTTTAATCACAGTTTGCACACTACAAAAAGTCTATGAAAAAGATATTTTCACTTGAAGGTATAAAATGGCCGAATAGGTCAAAGAACACACCCACAGCAGCCCGTCCAGCCACAGAAACGATCCTCCAGAGTATGATTCAAACTAATCAGTCAAACTGATTCTTTATGAGTAATTAACTACAGGGAAATTGACTAATCACAGTTTGCACACAGCAAACAATATTTACATCCTATTTATCTGGTCTAAAGAGTAATGGAGCAAACACATAGCCACAGTTTGGCCCTCCCACTACACAAAGCCTCGTCCCCTACATGCATGATTTACTATGTTTATCTGTAAAGGGTTAATGGTGGAGGGCCAGGATGTCAGCAATAACGCCTCCAGTTACAACGACTGATATTCTAGGTGTCATAATTGGTTTAGGCAGACAATAATATATAGCCTACGCCGTCGGCCATTGCCACAATAAACACCTCCATTAACTGATTAAACTATCTGCAATATGGGCCTGCTCGTCACATACCAGACTAGAGCTACTGTTATTGCTGCAGGTTATTGGAAAAGACCCCAGGCTCAAACCAAGGGCCCTCGCTTCATCGGCTTTCTCAGGCCAGGCGAAAAGGCGGGCAAGGAGGACAGGTGTGCAGGGATCCTTGGCACGGCACAGGACTGGGAAATGAGAGTTGACCTGGGTAGGCAACTCAAGTTCCCGGAAGAAATCGCCACCACCAGCCTCCGACCAGATATTGTGCTCTGGTCTCCTGCAACAAAGCAGGTGGCTTTGATAGAGTTGACGGTACCCTGGGAGGAGAGGATCGAGGAGGCACATCAGCGCAAGTTGGGGAAATACCAGCCACTCATCGCAGAGAGCCAGCAGAGGGGCTGGAGAGCCTGGAACCTACCAGTGGAGGTGGGGTGCAGGGGATTCCCAGGCCAGTCCCTCTGGAGAGCACTAGGGAGTCTTGGGGTTAGAGGCGCAACCCGCAAGAGCCTAGTGAACAGCATTTCAAAGCAGGCAGAGCAGTCATCCAGGTGGCTGTGGCTGAAGCGGAGCGATCGTTGGCAAAGCCAGGCAGGCAGAGAGGAAGGGAGTAGAGCTGCACTGTAGGGTCCTGATCGGCAGAGGGGGCAGTTCCAGGACGCTGGTTTGCTGTCAAGCCCACTGAGGTGTCGTGGGCTTGTTGACGAAACACCAGTAAAAGAGGTGGGGTGCCCACTTGAAAACCCAATGATGTTAACAGGTCCTTGCTGTGCAGCTCGGCCCAATGGAAGACGTCTGAGGGGAGCGACTTCAATGCTAGCCACCACACAGAGGGAGCAGGAGTCAACTTCTGCCAGGGGTGGTGGCTGCGGTATACTCTACCGTTTAAAGACATTCCACATCTGATGACTCAGTGACTGCTAGGAAAGACTAGCTGGCAACCATGGAAGAGTGGTGACAGCGGGGAGAGACTGCTGGCATCTGGGGAAGACCAGAGACGGGGTGCTAAGGCTTGGCAGGCCAAAGCACTTCCTCCGCGAGGAGGAACCCACCTAAAGTCGCTATGAAAAGTTTATGTAAGACACCCCCTAGGTCGTGCGAGAGCGGGGGAGGATGAACGACCTACAGGACAGACTACGGTTACGACTACGGATGACGATCAAAGGTCAACGATTCAGAACAACGGAACAACTAGAGTCTGTAGATGTGGAAAAGTCTGCAAAGGCGATAGAGGTCTGAGGATACATCAGAGCAGGATGGGCTGTCTACGCCACAGTAGTGAGCAACGCACAGGGCAACCTCATGAGACGGAGGAGAGGCAGGGTCAGGTGGCCAACCACAGCACCCAGAATCTCCAGGCTCACAACGAAGGCGTCACCATCCTCTCAACCCACAACGGTGTACCAGACGGCCTAGAACAACAAGAGATGGAAGTCAGCCAGGAAACAAGCCAGCGAACGCAGGCCACAGAGGCAGGGGAAGCCAGGAGGGAGGCAGTGAGGTGGCCAACAGCAGCAGCTAGGAAAGACTGGGAATCATTTGACAGGGAGGTAGATCAAGTCCTGGAGTCTGTTCTTGCGGGAAGCAGTGGAAAGAAGGTGAAAGCAATGTCCACCATCATCTGGAGTATGGGTGCAGAGCGCTTCGGGATGGTGGAGAGACGGTGCAGAGGTCCCCAGCCGATCAAAGAGAACAGACGCTTAAGGGAGATAGCAAGGATCAGAAGTGACCTGAGAAGGCTCAACAAGGCTTTCCGGCAAGCTCCTGACGAGGAAAAATCTGCACTGACAGAGATGCGAGGGGTTTTGAGGGAGCGCATTAAGACCTTGCGCAGAGCAGAGTGCCAGCGGAGGAATAGGAGGAGACGTGAACAGGAGAGGGTGAAGTTCACTAAAAACCCCTTCAAATACCTGTCTGAGCTCCTGGGAGCTAAAAGGTCAGGAGTGCTAAAGGCCTCGAAGGAAGAGGTTGAACATCATCTCCGCAAGGTCCACAGCGATCCAAGGCGGGAGGAAGAGCTGAACCTGGAAGGAAAGCTGCGCTGTCCAGAAGAGCCGGGCATTGCATTCGATAGTGGAGAGCTCAGGTGGCAGGAGGTCAATGATTTTATCAGGAAGGCCAGGGGAGGATCGGCACCAGGGCCGAACGGGATCCCGTACAGAGTCTACAAGAAACTGCGAGAGGCTGAGAAGACGTCTATGGAAGCTCCTTAAGGTGGTGTGGCGGAAGAACCAGTTGCCAGACAGCTTTCTCATTGCTGAAGGATGCTTCATTCCCAAACAGGAGGACTCTTCCAGCCTGAAAGACTTCCGCACAATCTCGCTGTTGAACAAGGAGGGCAAAGTGTTCTTCGGAGTTGTGGCGAAGAGACTAACGCAGTTCTTGATAAACAACAAGTACATCGACACATCTGTACAAAAAGGCGGAGTCCCAGGAGTCCCTGGTTGTATTGAACACAACAGCATCATCTCCAGGATCATTGAGGACGCCAAGAGGAATCGAGGAGACCTAGCAGTCCTGTGGTTGGATCTGACCAACGCTTATGGTACTGTCCCCCATAAGCTGGTCGACCACACACTCAAAGCCTACCATGTCCCAGACAGGGTTCAGCAACTTCTCCGGAGCTACTTCGGGAAATTTAAGATGCGCTTCTCCTCTAGAGACTTCACTACCAATTGGCAGCGGCTGGAGGTGGGAATTGCTACCGGGTGCACAATCTCAGTGATTCTCTTTGCGGCAGCAATGAACCTCCTAGTGAAGTCAGTGGAGAAGCCAAGACGGGGAGCTGTGATGTCAAGTGGAGTCCAACAGGTTCCAGTCAGGGCCTTTATGGATGACTTGACAATCACAGCAAGGTCAGTCCCGGAAGGCAGGTGGATCTTGGAGGACTTGGTGGAGCTCACCACCGCAGCCAGGATGGAGTTCAAACCTCGAAGTTAAGGAGTCTGGTCCTGAAGCGGGCCAGGTCCAAGATCGTTTCTGGTTTAAGATCAACAACGACACCATCCCCACGGTAACCGAAAAGCCAGTCAAGAGCTTGGGAAGATGGTATAGATCTGACCTTAACAACAGAGCAAGTGTAAGTGAGATGCTCAGGCAGATGAGTGGCTGCAAGCCCTGGAGAGGAGTGGTCTACCAGGGAAGTACAAGGCCTGGGGTTACCAGCACGGCATCCTAACAAGGCTCTTGTGGCCACTGCTTGTATATGAGGTCCCCTTGACAACGGTGAAAGCTTTGGAAAGGAAGATCAACAGCTTCCTCAGGAGATGGCTGTCAGTCCCCAAAAGCTTTTGTTCGTTGGGCTTATACAGCTCGGGGTCGAAACTACAACTGCCCATCACATCTGTCGTGGAGGAATTCAAGGCTGCCAAGGTCCGGTTGGTCATGACGCTGCGGGACAGTGAGGATCAGGCGGTGCGGCAAGCAAACATCACCGTGAGAACTGGCCGGAAATGGAGCGCAAGCGGAGCTCTGAGAGAAGCAGAGGAGCGGTTGCAGCACGCCGACATCACGGGCACTGTGACACAGGGGAGGTTGGGCCTTGGAGTCATTACCCGAGCAAGCTGGAAGGAGGCGAAAGGGAAGGAGCGTAGGGGAATGGTGCAAGGGGAGATCCGAGCTGTGGAGGAGGAGAGCAGGCAAGCCAGGGCAGTGGCGATGAAACAACAAGGCAGCTGGACGCGGTGGGACAGCGTCCGTGGAAGATCCCTTAGCTGGAAAGACATCTGGACCATGGAGGGGCATCGACTGAAGTTCTTGCTGAGCTCTGTGTATGATGTACTGCCAACACCGACAAATCTACAAAGGTGGAGGCTGTCAGAGGACCCATTTTGCGCACAGTGCAAGAGACCAGCAAACCTCGAGCACATCCTGTCGTCCTGTCAGGCAAGCCTGAGCGAGGGGAGGTTCAGGTGGCGCCATGATAAAGTGCTGGCGCAGCTGGCGGAAGGACTAGAGAGAGAGAGGAAGCGGAAAAAGACCCCAGGCTCAAACCAAGGGCCCTCGCTTCATCGGCTTTCTCAGGCCAGGGCGAAAAAGGCGGGCAAGGAGGACAGGTGTGCAGGGATCCTTGGCACGGCACAGGGACTGGGAAATGAGAGTTGACCTGGGTAGGCAACTCAAGTTCCGGAAGAAATCGCCACCACCAGCCTCCGACCAGATATTGTGCTCTGGTCTCCTGCAAACAAAGCAGGTGGCTTTGATAGAGTTGACGGTACCCTGGGAGGAGAGGATCGAGGAGGCACATCAGCGCAAGTTGGGGAAATACCAGCCACTCATCGCAGAGAGCCAGCAGAGGGGCTGGAGAGCCTGGAACCTACCAGTGGAGGTGGGGTGCAGGGGGATTCCCAGGCCAGACCCTCTGAGAGCACTAGGGAGTCTTGGGGTTAGAGGCGCAACCCGCAAGAGCCTAGTGAACAGCATTTCAAAGCAGGCAGAGCAGTCATCCAGGTGGCTGTGGCTGAAGCGGAGCGATCGTTGGCAAAGCCAGGCAGGCAGAGAGGAAGGGAGTAGAGCTGCACTGTAGGGTCCTGATCGGCAGAGGGGGCAGTTCCAGGACGCTGGTTCTGCTGTCAAGCCCCACTGAGGTGTCGTGGGCTTGTTGACGAAACACCAGTAAAAGAGGTGGGGTGCCCACTTGAAAACCCAATGATGTTAACAGGTCCTTGCTGTGCAGCTCGGCCCAATGGAAGACGTCTGAGGGGAGCGACTTCAATGCTAGCCACCACACAGAGGGAGCAGGAGTCAACTCCTGCCAGGGGTGGTGGCTGCGGTATACTCTACCGTTTAAAGACACGGTCTAGAAGACATTTCTCAATTGTTGTTTCACTCTCTCTGAGAGAGAGAGAGACGTGTGTGAGTGTGTGTGTGTCTCTGTGTGTGTGTGTGTGTGTGTGTCTTTTTTGTGTGTCTGTAATTAGAGTGGAATTAGGGACGGGAGGCATCAATGGATAATTTGGCCACATGTCACAGAGACAGAGAGATGGAGGTGAGCGGTGGTGCGGAGCAATTACTGTTGGATAATTATCTGCTCGTAATGAAGGTGCACACTCACGCACATACACACACACCCACACACACACACCTGCTTTATTCGCTGAGAACAACAGTGAGCACTTGAAAGGGGCAATCCAAACATCAGACAAACAGAAAAACAATTACATCAAGAGACTTTAATAGCTCCTAATGTGTTGGAAAGTTATTGCTTGAAACCTCCATCTGCTGTGACTCTGAGCTTGTTGGTTGGAATTGACTGTAATAAAAGGAGTGTATTTAGAAACTCTGTTGTCATGGAGGCACAGTGAGCTAAGGTACCATTACGCCGACGACCCAGGATCGATTCCTTTGCCAATCATTTCCCTCTCTCTCCCCCATCCTGTCACGATCTCACACTGTCCTGTCCTAGATAAAGGCATAAAAAGCCCAAAAAGCATATTATTTAAAAAAAAAGAAATAAAAAGAAACACTGTTGTCATTGATGCCAGCTTGCGCCCACCGCACTTCCTGTGACACTGTACAGAATTTTTTGACCAAGTCAGTCTGGCCAAGTGTGCCATGTCTTTCATTGCATGAGACTGTATTGAAAAAGCTGAAAATACAGATAAAACCCGAAGACAAAGTGGGATTTTATCCT
>NC_085875.1:47029769-47034769 GCF_034702125.1 Engraulis encrasicolus | reverse complement strand
TTTACTGTGTGTTTGTGTGGCCCTGCTTGTTTGTTTCAGCGAACAGCAAGAGAAAGAGAAAGAGAAAGAGAAAGAGAAAGAGAAAGAGAAAGAGAAAGAAAGAAAGAAAGAAAGAAAGAAAGAAAGAAAGAAAGAAAGAAAGAAAGAAAGAAAGAAAGAAAGAAAGAGAGAGAGAGAGGCACGTGTCGTTCTAAAAGTGGCACAGGTGCAGAACTCTGTGTGTGCATGTGCATATGCATGTGTGTGTTTTTGTTTGTTTGAGTGGATAGAAAAAAAGAAAATAGAAAGAAAGCTGGTTTGTTTGAGTGAACAGAAAGTGAGAGTGTGTGAGGGAGTGAGAGTGAGAGAAGGACAGAGGGACAGAGAGAGAGAGAGAGAGAGAGAGAGACAGAGTTGAGAGTAAGAGAAGGACATTTGGACAGACAGAGCGAGAGCGAGAGAGAGACAGAGACAGAGAGAAAGAGAGAGAGAGAGAGAGAAAGAGAGAAAGAGAGAAAGAGAGAGAGTTTGGTCTGTTCCCAGTCCTATACATGTGGTCAGCCCAGATGACAGAGTGCTCTCTATCCCTTGCAATTTCCTTTCCCTCTTTCCAGCCTCTTCTCCTACTCTTTCTTCCCTCTTTCACTCCATCCATCCACACAGACGTCTTTATGTTCTGTCCATTGACACAGCACTGTGGCATGCATGCATTGCCACTCCTCTCGCTGGCCTTAGAGACCTGTTACTATCTCCCTACACTTTCATGCTTACAGTAAGTCTGTGACAGGATATACACCGCTCACGACAGCAAAATGTTTTAGCTTTATATATCCTGTTAAGCAAGGACACAATGTTATCTGTCCTCCGTTGTTTTATTGCAGCTAGGTTTTCCACTCTTCTGGCCTTGTTACCGACCTTGGCTACTCTTGGACCTTGGGTTTTAGAGCTGGCTGGTGAGGCGTACATATTTTACACCCAAGACCTGTGGGGTGGGTTTCTAAACGTCTTAGCTAACTCAGAGAGCAACTTACTTGGTTGCAATGTACTTTCCCACTGGGGAACCAAGTACATTATTAACTGACAAGCAACTATGCTTTCGAGAAACGTGGTCCTGAATGGAGGTCCTGTATCGACATTGAATGCAAAGGCCAATAGTGCCTGCACCACACAAGGGCAAGACCCTATGGCCACCCAAAATGGAAACGCACACGGGCATACACACACACAGTTGTTTTTTTTATTTGTTTTTTTTTTTTACTTATTTCCAAATATCTTATTTCTAAATATATACAGAAACATTATGAAGTCATTTTCTGGCTCTTCATTCGGGTCTAAGTAAATGCTCTTTGTTTGTGGAGTGGGAAACCTGAGTTAAGGAGACAATATCGGCAGAGAGGAGTGATAATCTAGTCAGTATTGACCAAATATCTTAACAATGCAAAAGTCAGCTTTCTAGAGCTTCATTCTGGTCTAAATAAAGACTCTTTGTTTATACACACTGATGTCATTGGCCACAGCTAGGTGGGGAAACCCAGAAATCTTGTTAGGAGAAGCTCTCTGCACAGAAGAAGAGCTGTAAATGTAGTTTAGTACTTAACAGTCAGTGAAGGCTGCAATGTAGATAATAACAATTGTTCTCTCTTTGGCAGGTCAGCATACTTGTGTTGATCGTTGTACTTCGGGATAAGATATAATTGTGCAAAGTCAGCCGAAATCCTCCTGCCATTAATATATGGCTATTACATTTTAATGGGACGCACAGACACAGACAGACACAGACACAGACACACACAGACACACACACACACAGACACAGACACACACACACACACGCTAAGATCTAGTCAATGTCCTCTTCAGCCTGCATCAGTCTCTCTGGGCTGGCACATTGCATCGGGCCTATCTGTTTAAAGCCAGGATTAGGTCTTAGTTCTGCTCTGTTTCTTTGAGCAATTTGGGCTAATGAAGTTGACCATCTAAATGGGATATTAGCTGGTGACAACCAAAGAAGGTGAAGAGTTTTCTTTATGTGCTGATGAAATCAAGATCTCATTTCACTGGGCCATACAAATGTTTGGGCATTACAGGGAATTATAAAGTAAGAGCGTGTTTCTTATCGAGTGAACCTGGAGGTAAATTAAATTGAAAAGTTTTAGGAGAAGTCAAGTTCTCACGTTTTGATGGCTATCTAGGTGTAACAATTTCAAGCACACCATAACTGAACGGTCTACGCATGTCTTTATATGGAACGTGGCACTTGAAGCCCGTCATCTTCATTTGTATTCTGTGACTGATACTGAGGGCCGTCTCTTCGTCTCTCGGTATCCCAGCAACCCCCTAGGGCCCTCCGGCCAGCCTCTGTCTGTCTCATGCCTCTGTTAACCCTCTTGTCCCTCCTGAGTTTCCAAAATAACAGAAACCCGAATTCCTGTGTCGTACACAAAAGCCACATGTCAGCCTTTTTACATCACCCTTTCCCATACACATGGCCGCTCGCTTGCTTACATAGTCTCACATACCAACTTGTGTTATACCAGCATTCCTTCACCACACACACAGGGAACCAACCAGGCCCACATACAAACAAGTTCTCCATCTCAACACACACATAGACTCTCAGGGGTGGGCATCACCAAGCATGGAACCACTGGCCTTTGGCCTCTATGCTTACACTATGTTGCAATAGCTCGATGCTACGCTAGCTTGTGTTTACCCTTTTAAGCCGCGTATTTAAAGTCTCATGCGTGACGTGTACTACAGGGACCACACCATATGCAGGAGGGAGGCAGGGAAAAGATCAGTCAATGCAGATGCAGCACATCCTCTCTTAATGCTAATATTTAAAGATATAGACAAATTTAAGGGCTTGCCATTTTCAAATGACCGAAGTTGAAATTTATGCTTTGTTTTTTAGCAGAAACCATGATAAGCAGGCTGTTGTTGACAACATTTGACTTCAATCAGTCATTCTTGCACAGAAGTCAACACACCCAAAATCTGCTATGAGCCAGCTGTTCAATATCAACCCAAATGGAAAAATACTATAAAAAGATTACCCTTTTCAAGCCAAATACGGGGGAGAGGAAGGGGGGGGGGGTGTAGACGGTGTCTCACCACATTTTTTTTATATGGCCCAGCTTTAGAACAGGATGTTGGTTTGGAGCGTTCCAGGAAGGGGTATAAAGGAGAGGGATTTCTCATTGCCCACAACTGCAGCTGGCAACGTCAGTCTTATGAGCCTTCCAGTAGCACGGAGATGGATGTGGAATAACACATCTGGCCAGAGGGGCACGATAAACAACATCACAGCGTCAGAAATAAACAAGAAGCCACACACAAGAGAGCAAGTCGTTAACGGCACAGGGCAGCTCGTTAGTTAAAGTCAAACTGGATGTCAGCGAGTATAATTTGTGATCTCTCTCTCTCTCTCTCTCTCTCCCTCTCTCTCTCATACAGCACCACACCTGCCCCACCCAACCCCACCCCACTCCTCCCTTCATACAGCTGCCACCCAGTTGTTCCCTTCCCAGTCACAGCTATTACACACCGACCACAACACAACGCAACACAACAGTTGCTTTTCACTGAGTTATTCTGAGGTCCATCAATCTGTCCACTACAGTAGCCCGGCGAGCTACCATACAGCAGGGCAAATGGACAGCGAATGGGCCGCTCCGATGCCGTGAGAGACTCCCCTTACAGTCTAGTGACATAAGGGACTTAAGTTTAACACACTGCACTTTTAAATCCTCGTGGCTCGTTGTTGATGTTTATGTTGATGTTTTGAAAGGCGGGAATGTAATCTTGACCCCATTACGAATAAATGGTTTTAGCCAAACAAGGATTTAACTCAGAGCCAACGATAAGCCTACTAATAGAAGAGTAACGAGTAATGGACTAAGAGTAATGGAGATTTAAGTTTGAAAGACGATTTAAGCCTCATGGTTCATCTTTTAGGATTCAACACTATTGAGTTTATCGCTATGTGCTATTTAGTTGAGGTCTGCTTCATACTATTTTGCACGAGTGAAAATGTAAGTCTAAGAATAAATCTCTATGATTCTTCTTTGACGAGGTTTACACCATACCACGAGTTATCGTTCACTGAAGTTAGTGAGCAAAATGTGACAAAAACACATTAAAATAAAAAATATACCCAACCAACAAAAAACAACAACAACAACTTTAAAGCACACTTCATGCTCTGAGTTATCCCTGACCTACGTGTGTGATTAACTATGAACCTGGAACACCTCATGTTCTGTCTGTAGCTGGAGGCTGGAGAGGCTGCCACCTAAGCCATGACTGCTACCCTACCCTGCCCTGCCCTGCCCTGCCCTGCTCATCCTCCAGCCTGCTGGGAGATGCGCCTGTCTCCCTGACTGTGTGATGAGCAACTGTGATGGGAGAGCAGCCGCCTCTTCCATACGGCGGTAACGGTGGTGATGGTGGTGGTGGTGGTGAGTCTAGCAACAACTCTTACATAACAGCCAGCAGCATCCTCCCCTCCGCTGGTCCTCTCGCCTCACTGCCTCTTTTCAGCGACCCCACACATCACATCACGTCACGGCCAGGTTTTATTGGCCGTTCCAACTAGTTACCCTTGGATGCATGCATAACTACAGCTCACTACACACACTACATAACCAAGCCCTGCATGATCAGGCAACAACATGCAACACACACTGACATAGGCACGTGACGCGTATATGTAAACATGCATGCTATCGACCCAGTAAGTCATTAACATGCATTCATGCGTACTGTACGTGTATAGTATATTCAATGTGAATACTCAAAAGCTATAATTTAAAAATAACATGAAGGGCTGACATCATCATTACTACTGTATGTATTGCCTGTATGTATTTAGTGTTGAGCAAGCAGATAGAGAGAAGATGAGAGAGGATAGCAATGCCATGTGAACTGCTCAGTAAATAAACAAAGCAAACACAACACTGAAACTTGACTTTCAGACGCTGACTTCAGAGAGATACAGATGAACACAAACACAGCTGCTC
>NC_085875.1:46972269-47027269 GCF_034702125.1 Engraulis encrasicolus | reverse complement strand
TAAGTGCCTTCGCTAAACAGCCCTGTGCTACCACATGCACTCCCTCACTTCCCTCTGTTCTCCATGACCCAGCGTGTCAGGTCACAGTCTAGATACAAATCAGAACCACTCTGTTCTAAACACTTAAGTTGTTCTCTTACATTGTGCCCAAAAAAAGGAGTGAGGTCATTCTTTTAACACAAAAAAGTCCACATTTCATCAGACAGCCCGTTTTCCATTAGGGGTGTGCAAAATAATCGTCGAATCGATGCATCGCAATACTTACTTTCAAGATACAATGCATCGATTCATGACAAGGTATCGTGATACTTATTTTCTCAATATACTGCATGGATTCATGACAATTGATTATTTGATAACAAAATTCTATTTGCCACGGGTTGATTTTGTTCAGTAGAGAGTAGGTAATATTTCTGTTGTGATGTAAGCTCTCTCCCAGATGATAAAATGCTTAAATAGAATGAACTGACTTATGAAAGCTACACAGCAACTGACAAATAAGCTGTATTTTACACATTTACTGAAGTAAATATCGCAATGCATCACAGTAGTACATGAATCGCAATGCATCGTGATAGAATCGCATCGTGGCATGTGTATCGTGATGCGCATCGAATCGTGAACCCTTTGCCAATACCCACCCCTACTTTCCATGTGGTTGACGAAGAGGCACTCTGCTCTCTGTGAGGGGTGCTTGCAGCTACTATGGTCCACTGTGCGACTGGGGGACATGTGTGATAGGAGACAGAGGCCACCAGTCTTGGGGCAGCCATGGCATAAGGGTTAGGTCGCTGGTCTTAAGATCAGAGGGTTGCAGCAGGTACGAAATCCCGTCCTTACCGCTCTCCCTATACCTCCATCCTTGGTTGAAGTACCCCTGAGCACATAACCCCATTTCATTTGGCTCCAGGGAGTGTAACCTATACCCTGTTAATAATAACTCCAAGTCGCTTTGGATAAAAGCATCAGCTAAGTGTAATGTAATGTCGGCTAATCAGCAAGGCTGCATGAATTTTTACAAAAGAAAGGCCTAAGTGTATTTTGTTCAGCATAAATGAGCTATCCATGAAAGGATACATTTAGTTATGGTTTCTCTTTAGGCCTATGGAGTATTGAAGGGAAAATATAGCTGGTATAAGAAAGTAGTAAGACAGCAAGGGTCCACTTTGCATCAAAGAAGGTATTGAAGCACATATCAAACATTAGACTGAAGGACTCCTGTTAGGGACCCTCTTATGTTTTATTAACTAGGCCTACTACAAAGAGAAAGACATGTCAATTGAAAAAAAGCTAAACATTTTAGTCATACGAATTTAGGCCATGGTGACTTTGGCGACGCCGCGTTCGTTTGCTATGCGCCCAAGAGATGCGCCCTCCCCATCGAGATCCGATCAGCCAGCTTCGTTGACTCCTTCAAGAAGCAGCTGAAGACCCACGTTTTCATCCTTGCCAACTCCTAGCTGCCAAGGCGTCACAGTGTCCCAGCTGCCGCAGCGTCCTTACTGCTCACAACCAGCCCTGGCAGGGGGCTCCCCTAGGTGGCCGCTGGTCTCTGCCTGAGGTTTCTTCCTGGCTATAGGTTTTTTTTCTCAGACCTCATTGAGCTTTTTTCCCCCTACAAACTATGATTCAAGCGAAAGGGAGTTTTTCCTCACCCCATCTGAGGGCCCAATTTTAGTGTGACTATCTATGACTTATGCTAGACCCAGCCACTATGGACCTTACGCATCTAAGAATCCTGGTCCTAACCTACGTTGACCTTATGACTCTACAATCTCTTTCTATCTCTTCTTCCTCTGCCTTCCTGCTATCTCTGCCTCTCCTCTCTTCCTCTCCTTTTAAATCCATCTCTAACAATTATGTTTTTTTTCTCATTTGTTAAGCACTTTGAGTTGCATCCCTTGTATGATACAGTGCTAAATACAATTATGCAATACAAATACAAAAAATATTATTATAATTATAAAAATATTAATTATTCCAATCCACATTAGTATTCAATAGAATTGATAGCTGATGTTGACTGCATTGCTAAGAAAATGCACTGAAGGCTACTCATCCCTGTAGTGTAAAATATATAATTGATAACATGAGGCCGACAGATCATCAGTGCAATGAAAATTCACCAATACCATTCATCTCCATGCAGTGAATTTATAGTAATGGGTTATTCAGACACAAGAGCCATGGACACTATTTTGGGTCGCGTGGCATGATGGATTCCGACCATATTTAATAATCCTTTTGTCATGATGTTTTATGAGGTCCCCTGCCAGTGCTACACATGGGCTTTATGAATCTCACTTTAAGAAGTTCACTTTCTCCTTGCTCAGTGCTCCTGTAAGAGTAAATCTATCGTATAGCCTAATATAAAAACAGTTGGAACTTTACGACAAAGTGCAAGGCCTATACATATTCATCTCATGCTACTATTAGCCATCTGGAAAGTTGGCCTCTTGAAAGTGTTAGGCTCCAAACATTCATTGGCTTACCTTTTAAACAAAACAAAACAAAAGAGTGGATCAAAATCCATCCACCTATTCAAAATGTATTGCTGATACAAATCAAACAGAGATCAGCATCCATCGGGTGAAGACATACATAATCAGGTATGTAATTGAATATGCTCCTCTTCCCTTATAAAAACACCTTGGCACTTCTGAGATTCACAATCTGCACATTCTGCTATTTAGTTTTGTTTTTTGTTTTTGTTAATAATAATAATACAAGTTTTGAACTCTTGAAGACCTAACAGTGGTGGAACATTTACATTTCTGATTGTATAATAGGGTAGAATGCCCTAATGTGGGACAATTTTTGTCACTTCAACTTTGGTGGTTTATTAAAATTTAATGACAACATTTCAATACAAACAAATTACACCATTTTCATCCTCTAGTTGTGCTCTAATCAAATACAACGTTTAAAAACATGTTAAGTGTTTCTAATTTGAATAATTTGGATATTAATGTAAGTTGGTCAAAGTCCCTAAAGTGGGACAATCGGTTTCCTAATGTGGGACAGTGTATATTAAAAGGTCTGTAAAACATGTTTGTGTAAAATATTAATTAAAAATGAGATCTGCCACTCTTTAAGACATATCAGCTACACATTTAGAGCACATTTTATGAATTAATTTTACTTTCTTTTATTGGTAAATATGACTGAGACTGTTTGAACCCATTGCACACAATTGGTCACTTCAACATGGCAGCTCTATTTGAGGAAAGAACTTCCGGTTTTTGGACCCAAATGTTGTGTTGATAGCTGTGCTCCAGTAGATTAGGCCAGAAAGACTGAAATACACCTTTGATATAGATGTAAATATCAATTTTCTTATGTGGACATGGTGTTTGACTTCATAGTAATTGTTTGACTTATTAAATTACTACTTTTACAACTGTCCCACATTAGGAAAATCTTGTGTCCCACTTTAGGACGCACCTATCCTAAAGTGGGACACTAATAATATGGTTTAAAAATAAAATATGACATTATTTTATATACACCACACATTATTTTCTGATGAACATATACCTACCCAACATATTTATCAAAAAATTGACAATGTTGTTTTGATTGGAATTGATTTATACCCTAAAGACAAATTTGGCCAAATGCTATGTAATTTGCCATTTGACGGACTTCACCCAGGGTCCTTCTTCTTAATTGTAACCCCTCCCTGGAGTATTACTATACATTTACTAAATCATGATATTATGATAACAGGATGATGGGGCTTTTATTTGGTTATAGTTTTGTAAACATTTACCAATTTGGGGCAAAGCTACACCCCTTAAACCTTAAGGTGTCCCACATTAGGCATCGTCCCACTTTAGGGCATTCTACCCTACCTTGTTTTTGGGTGACAATTGATTTGAGAAAGATTCTGTTCTGCTGTGGGCGAAGCATCTGATAGTCCAATCAAACAAAAACACCTTCACACTCTGAAGGCATGGAGTTAATAATCAACTTCAATTGGTCACCCAGTCTTCCCTTGTATGGCAGGGTTTCAACCAGGGCTTTCTAAGAAGAGTGGAATGTTTGAGGAGAACGTCTATCCCTTGAGTACACAAGAGGGGTCAAGACGATTGACCAACTTGTCATTCAACAAATGTGAGTATTTAGCCATTTGTTATTGAATGTTTAAAAGTAGGCCGATAGATCATCCTCGTATGACCTCTGATGTAAGATGAGGAGTCAAGGAAAAGCCTGCATAGTCACAAAATGCTGAAACTAACGGAGAGAATTAATCAATCCATTTGATTTTCTATTCATCTTTAAAATGATTCGGGTGCCTAGCCTTGCCTCAATCGACAGGGCACTCGACTGCTACAACGGCAACCCGGGTTCGATTCCGGCCCAAGTTCATTTGCCGAGCCTTCCCCCGTCTCTCTCTCTGCCTGTTCATTTCCTGTCCCTCTGTTTCTGCCCTGTCACAATAAAAGGCATAAAAAGCCCAAACACACATTTACTGTATATAAAAAGATTCTGGTAGGGGTGCCAAGTCCCATAAATCCTGGTACCTGGGGCCATTTCCAGATCCTTCCCCATCTCTCTGCCCCCACTCATTTCTTGTCACCATCTTTGACTGCCCTATCTCAATTTTAAAAAGGCAAAAAAAAAAAACCATATACGAAATAAAATTATGGCTCAAGATTACTGTATGCCCATTCAGTCACAGGACTGAAAACAGTTGAGCTTTCAATGCAAGTGAATAAGTTGAACAATGCCATTTTGTGACTATCATGGTTGTTTCTTTCAGGTGCGCCTAATGACTCCCAAATGACTGCCAGAAATGCACTGTGCAGTGTCTACAGAGGGGGTCGTGAACTCTTTTGAGGTTTACTCAATTTGGCTTATTTAATTAAGTGCTGTGATACAAGCCCATTAGAAGGGGTGCAAATTAAATTTGCTCACAGCCGTGTCATGACTTCAGGACATTTTATACTCGAAGATAAACAATCCGTTTTGGAACCAATCTCTGATATCTTCAACATTCCCACCCCGTGAGAATAGTGGTCCACTTGTCTGGCTTCAGTTGGGATGTCATGGCCTGTTCTCATGTGTGCAGTAATCTATCGCACATATGTACATCTCCCACGCCCTACATACAGTATTCCTATCACCCCCACTCAGAACACTTATATTTCACTGGTAAGACACAAAGACTTTCACACACACCCACACATACTGTACCGGCCTCTGCTCTTTCACTTTGGCATATAGATTTTTACTAGATATCTAGATATCACACACACACACACACACACACACACACACACACACACACACACACACACACACACACACACACACACACACACACACACACACACACACACACACACACACACACGGTAAAATGTAGCCCCTCCTGCAACAGTTGTGCATTGTGCACATATGCACACACTTCAAAAAAGCCCACCGTCAACAAATGTAGTAAATGGAGTTAGGTTTCTTGAATGAGTGGGTGCAGGTCTTTGATTAAGACCACAGGCAGTTGGAGAATGCAAAGGGATGTGTGTGCGTGTGGTGTGTGTGGTGAAGGGCCTGTGCACATGTGCATGCCTGGGAAAGGGTGTGTTTTGGAGGCCACTTGTGCACATTATACAGTACTGACCAAGGCAGATAAAGTCTGTGAATGGAATAACATTTATCTGCTTCTGTTTGATAAAATAGGTCAACATTATTCTTTACAGTTAGTGTATGAGAGAGAGAGAGAGAGAGAGTTAGAGAGAGAGAGAGAGAGAGAGAGAGAGAGAGAGAGAGAGAGAGAGAGAGAGAGAGAGAGAGAGAGAGAGAGAGAGAGAGAGAGAGCAAGAACAAGTAAGTGAAAAAAACAGACGCCACTCCATATTACCATATTAGAACTTGGAACAGATAAAAGGCAATATATTATAATCCCATGGGGTCATGCTCAACTACTGCATATGGCATATGGAAAAAGACTGTTATTTTAAAGGTGCACATTAATATTTTGAATGGTTAATTTCCAGAATTCATGCTGCCCATTCACAAAAACTTGCCACCACCATTCATTATGACAGAAAACAATTTTTTTAGCTGCAATACTTACTGTACTTTGATCATACTAGTAATTGTTATTTAGTAAGTATTCATGAAAACATCAAATTTGGCAATAGGCAGCACAGTTTCAATGAGCAACATAGATACAATTCCTACTGTGGCCAGCATTCTACACAGCGCACCTTTAAAGATAGCTGTGAATGTAGCCTATGTAATGGACACACACACACACTTCAACAACAAAGTTGCCGGTACCTCACTATTTCCTTTACTCATTGTTCTTGAATGAGTTGTGACTTAAGAGCGTAAGAGAGAAGTCAGTCAGTTCTCCTCATGGAAAAGCCAGCCGGTGTCTCCAGGGATACCCCCAGACAGAGGTGTTATAATTAGCCCAGTGTGAGGCCCTTCAGCAGGGGGAAGGAAGAGGGAAGATGCCCGGAGGTCATGAAGGTGAGGAACAGGGCTGGCCTGGGACTAAAAATCAGGCCGGCTGGGCATTTTTTTGAGCCAAGACCAGTCCACCTGACATTGACAGAGACAGAGGCCTGTGACAACATTTTATGTGATCTGTTCAGAGCTATTTTGACCACAACAGCCAAAATGAGTATTTCAATGACTCGGAGAGGTCAACTGTAGTACCATTTGATACCACTACATTGAGGGGAGGACCAGGTCAAAATCGTCAACAGTCCACCAGGCAAATGCCCTGTATGCCTTATGGCCAGTCCAGCCATGGTGGGGGAGGCCTGGAGGCCTGGAGGCCTGACTGGCTGCACCACTGGAGGAAGCGCAGGTGGAAACACAAAGGTCATGGAGTGGAGTGGAGAGGGGCAGAAAAGAAGAATGGGATGATGAGGTAGTGTGTGTGTGTGTGTGTGTGTGTGTGTGTGTGTGTGTGTGTGTGTGTGTGTGTGTGTGTGTGTGTGTGTGTGTGTGTGTGTGTGTGTGCGTGTGTGTGTGTGCGTGCGCGTGTGTGTGTTGGTAACACCAGGGAAGCTGACAGGGGGAGGGTAAACAGGTCACTTGTCACTGGGCCCAGGGAGAGAGGGGACCCAGAATTGGGTCCTCATTACATTGTACATAATATATTGGGTGGGGGGCCCTTTTAGATGAATTTGTCCGTATGTGTGTGTGTGTCTGTGTGCGTGCGTGCGTGCGTGCGTGCGTGCATGCGTGCGTGAGTGTGTGTGTGTGTGTAGTGATTTGTGGTAATATTTTCCTCTCTTACTTCTCTGAGTATAGAATAGTTTCATAAGGGGCCCTGCTTGCTCTGTTTATTGTGAGGCTTCATCCACTTGAGAACTGACATCATATTGAATTCTTAAGTTATCAATACAGATAACCCTTTTGGAATTTGCATTTTTGTCTGAGTAAAGCTGTGGTCTGTGAAGATAAGGTCACTTGAGAGTCACAAGTGGATGACATCAGGAAGTTAAAATCCATAATAACATTGTGTCTAGTGGCCCAGCAAGCCGCTGCTGGGAGCTGATAAATGTTTCTGCTCAGTGCCATTAGGCCAATGGACAAATGCCAGGCTACTGGTTAAAACCATTTTTTTCAAATAGCAATGTATTCCTTAGGCCTAATCTGTCTCTGTCTGAGCATTTAGATAATTTCATATTCTTCTCTATATCAAAAGCAATGATGACTATATGGTTTGTTTTGGTGCACAATCCACTTATATACGCTTTTCAATGTCCTGCCTTGAATCCTCCACTATTTAATACAAAATGCCATTTCAGTTGAAAACACAGTCGCTCGCTATTATTATTGACACCCTGGGAGACTAGAGTATTTTGGCATCCGTGCAAGTAAATAATGACGAGTGTGTGTATATATAGAAAGTAATAAAATGACTGGTGGTGCTCCTAAAACAAAATTTAATTTGCAGGGGAGCGATGGAGCGTCAGAGAGCAGTGGAACAGGAGGAGAACAGAGAGAGAGAGAGAGAGAGAGAGAGAGAGAGAGAGAGCACGAGAGAGAGAAATTACGAGACGGAGATGTAATGAGAGAGCACTGGCTGTTCTATTTGGACGTCAGTCAGCTCGTCTCGGCTCAGGAAGTGGGACCGGTAGGCGATGACGCTGAGCTGAGAGAGCGAGCAGCCGTTTAGGGTTGGAAAAACCCAACCCTGCCAGTCTGCCCTGCCAAGCTAAGCCAAGCCAGCTGCCGTTATACTGGATTTGGTCGTTTTTATATACCTACCCTCTCTACCAAATATGCGGCTCTACCCAGGCCGCATGCCTCCTTATAGTCAGTCTTACTACAAGGGACCCAGGCCTCTTCTGTAGGAGTTCCCAACCAATTCCAACTCAGGGCACACTTTAAATGTTCAGAAATGTTTGGGTCAATAGCAAATAGTCAACAGCAACACACAAACAAATATTATTTCGATTTCCAGAAAATTATTTCAAGGCCCACTTGGAATACAATGTCATTCAGCCCACATTATGAGAATCACTGCTCTATTGGATTGCCTGTTATATTATCCCTCTCTCTATAAAATATGTAGCTATATCCCCACCCCAGTCTTTCAAAGAGCCAGGCTGTCTGCTCCTTTTCAGTGGGTGCGTCTGTCAGGATGTCTGTCTGTTTTTAACCTTGTGTCCCTCTTTTTTAATATATATACTGTATATATATATATATATATATATATATATTTCTTCTGGCATTTTTGTCCTTTATTATGATAGCACAGGGAAGAGTTGGACAGGAAACGAGTGGGGAGAGAGAGATGGGGAAGGGTCGGCAAAGGACCTGAGCCGGAATCGAACCCGGGCCAACCACATAGCAGACGAGTGCCTAGTGCCACACTGTGAAGGAGGAAGATGAGAGGGGTGGGGCATTCATCTATTTCATATTTTAAATTTCAAATTGGAAGCGTCAGGCTTATGATGAGGTCAAAGGGGGATTGGAAGGGTTATGATGAGGTGAGGGGGGTGTTTGCTCAAAATAGGTTGAGAACCACTGGTACAGTATATATACCCTCTTTTTTACCAAATATGCTGCTGTAAAGTGCCCCCATGCCTTCTTAGCTACTCTTACTACAGGGGCTAAGCTGCCTACTACTTCTTTTGTGGGTGTGTCTGTCTGGATGTCTCCTTGTCTGTCAGTCTCTCTAAGTGTAAGCCGTGCGGTCTGACTTCGGTTTCATCTGTGTGTGAGGGTATGTGTGTGGGTGTGATGAGTGTGCCTGTGCGTAAACGTGTGCGTGTGCGTGTGCGTGTGCGTGTGTGTGTGTGTGTGTGTGTGTGTGTGCGCGTGTGTCCGTGCGTGTGTGTGAGTGTGTGCTGGTCCCTCTCCCTCTGCCTGAATATCTTTGCAGCCTGCTGATCCATTCTCTCCTGTCTCCATGTCTCCATCTCTCTATGGGGCAGCAGCAGTCTGCATTTCTCCAATGGGAGGGACTAAGGGGTTCGGGCAGCTGTGGGCCAACAGCTGAGTCTGTGAGACATGCAGGGCTGGATTAATGCACAGGGTAGATGTGGCTGAAGCCTTAGGGGCCCTCACCTGCCAGGGGGCCCCCCATTGGCCAAAAGTAAAGACTGTCAGAATTGTGATGAAGATGTGATATTGAAAATTTATTCTGTCATGGTAACTATAGTTTTAAATATTGTTAATGCTCCTCTCCACAGTTAAGATTCTCAGCTTGTAATTATGATACGATGCAATTTTAATACAAAATGTGCCTTCCGGGGGAGCCCACAGCAACCTGTAGCCTAGGGGCGATGGGCCATCTTAATCCGGCTCTGAGGACATGGAGTCCACTCGCTGGCCTGGCCTGGTGCCTCCTCATGCCCGGTCCAACTATGTCCACACCCTCCTTGTATTTGCCCGGTCCAGTCTCCTCTGTTTCAACACCCACTGTTTCGCCCCAGCTCTCTGTTCTATTCTAAATAAGGACTTCTAGAATGGATGCAGGGTGGGTGAAGTGACTAGTGGAATTTATGAAATGGGACACACTTGGGAACGTTATATCACCCATAACCTGCTTCATTCCCCCAAGCATGCATACACACACACACACACACACACACACACACACACACACACACACACACACACACACACACACACACACACACACACACACACACACACACACACACACACACCCTCTTATAATTCAAATATGTTAATGGCAAGTAAATTGATTGATTGTACATAGATTTGAATTCTCAATAATGACAACTTGGAAATGAATGTAACTGGCAGTCATCATATACTCTACGCCAGATAATAACGATTGATATACAGGTAGTTGTACATTATATTACATGATTGTTGTGGATGTTTCCGCATCGTGGTGTGGAGTTAACCCCTTAACGCACACCGTACCTCCAGTAGCATGCTGTAACAGTCATTGAAAAGTTAACTACCATAGTACTACAATATGACAGTGAACATGGCCTTACGTAATGCACTACGACTTAGTCATTGCCATTCTGGTAACAGCAAATTTATAACGCCATGTCTTAACGGGTTAAGCTTATCTCCCAGTCGGTTTGGGTCTCCTCTCCACCCAAAACGGACAAATGAAAGTGGCACAGAGATGTTACTGTTGGCCTGCCAAGAACCCTTCCCGCTGTGTCCCCAGAAGCACGCACGCACACACACACACACACACACACAGACACAGACACAAACACACACACACACACACACACACACACACACACAGACACAGACACAAACACACAGACACTCTCTGGCACACACACACACACACACACACACACACACACACACACACACACACACACACAGACACACACACGACACACGATGATGTCACCCGTGTGTTGTGTTGTGTCGGGGGTCTGTGGGGTTCTGTGACTGAGCCGTTTGTTTGGGGTCTTAAATCTAATCTTTTTCCACATGTGACGAGTGGAAGGGGCGCGATGAACCAATTACTTAAAGTGCAGCATGCTAGACTACTCACTCTGATTGGTGCTCCGTCAGCCATTGAGAGAACGCGCTGACTTGGACCCGCAAGGCAGAGAGGGTAACAGAGGACACCGCACGAGCCAAAAAGGTAAACCGTGTTCATCTGGCGCCCTCTGTTGGCCCAAACCAGAATGCAACGTGGAACAAAAAAAATGCACAATGCCATGACCACACCGCCACCTCATGTGGCTACAATGCCTTCTTTTAATTATCCCCTCCTCAGATATGGGAAAAAATCTGGAAAAATATAAACAAACGTCTTTGCTGTGTGTGTCTGTATGTGTGTGCCGGAAAAACAAGGAAGCGTGCAAGCCGACAATAACAAGTTGACACAGAAGAACAGTCTAAGGCGCTGCTGTGCTATTGGTGGGCTGGTGTTGAGAGATGAGGACCAGCATGTGGAGCATTAGAGGACGGCCCCATAGAGAGAAGGAGACATGGAGAGAATGGGTCAGTACTGCAGAGATATGCAGGCAGAGGGAGAGGGACCAGCACACACACACACACCCTCACACTGCAGGTGTCATCCTGTCTATTGCTTACTCGTCGATTTGAGCTACACACCCCTCCTGGATCAGGGGTTAGAGCTTAGAATTTAGGTTAGGGCCATTGTTGGACAATCTTTTTTTTTTTTTTTGGGGGGGGGGGGGGGGGTTCAACTTTATTTAGACAGGACAGTGAAGAGTGGGACAGAGAGATGGGGGGCGGGAAATAACCCAGGACAGGAAACAAACCTGGGTCGGCCACATAGCAGTCCAGTGCCCAGCCAACTAAGCTATGGCTGGGCATTTTGGTCATTTTAATGCCTTTATTGTGATAGGATAATTAAGACGTGACAGGAACGTGGTGGGAGAGAGAGATGGGGTAGGGCTGGGAAACGACCCAGGCTAGACTCGAACCTAGGTCCATATGATATGATAGAGGTGCTTTATGCATTCCGCCACAGCACCTCCCATTGTTGGGTAACCTATTCAGTTACAATCTAGTGCCACATATTCAAAAGGATCTGTTTTCATCTGTTCAATTCCACCCAAAGACAAATAACTGCACTGGCCTACTGGGTCCAGGCCCAGGGGCCCAAAAGCAAAGGGGTCCCTAAAGCCCAAGCCTCTGTGCTACAGTTTTAATATCAGTTTCAAAACATTATGCCTCCCAATATCCCATTACAATATATTGTTAATAGGACTCCTTCATCGTAAGACAAATAACTGCACTGGCCTACTGGGTCCAGGCTCAGGGGCCCAAAAGCAAAGGGGTCCCTAAAGCCCAAGCCTCTGTGCTACAGTTTTAATATCACTTTCAAAACATTATGCCTCCCAATATCCCATTACAATATATTGTTAATAGGACTCCTTCATCGTAAGTTTTGTAATTCATCCATCTTATGTGAAAGGGTGCCCAGCTATGAAACAGAATTGTGTGTACTATGTCATAGGGCCCCTGTGAAAATGCCCCACCCCAGAAAAGAGCTGGTTATTCACAGTTTTTTTTTCTAAATCAACCATCTATCTATGGTATATATTTGCATTGTCATATTGCATTAACAACTATATTTTCAGATTTCCCTGAACCCCCTAGCCAGGAAACGTCCTTCTAGTGACGCAACACTAGTCAGGCCAGGAGCAATACAAATATCGTTTCTGAGCTCCAGAAAAATCGGGAACTCTACTCACTTTGTCGGGAAGAAATCAACTTTGAGCAGCTCTAATGGCCCTGGGTAGAGCGTTTTCAAGGCAGTGACATGGTTTAAGTAGACATGTTCTATTGGGACTTTGGCACAGCCTTTTTTGGCCTCGACTAGTAGCAAACCGAGGGAGACGGGCCCTTTCTTGCTGTCTGGCCCAGGGGCCCATGGGATCATAACCCATCCCTGATTCCATCAGATGATAATTCAACCAAGCAGTCACCTAAATAACCCAAACTTACTAGTGAACTGTCCCCGTCACTACAGTAGTACTTCATGAACTTTTTCTGTGGGGACCCCACAGATGTTTTTAGTGAAATCTCGTATTCTTAGCCTTTTTTGACCATTGACATTGCTAGATTTCCCATTAATAGTTTGTTAATATTGCTGTAAATTCACAGGAAAAGCAAACCTCTATTAACCATACAAGTGAATACAGATATGAACCAATTTGTGGAATAATTGTAGCTGAATAACCGGCATGTAACCTGGGGAATTCTCATTTCCTTCTGTCCGTGACCCCGTCAGCAGTTCTTCCGTGACCAACAAAGGGATCCCAAGTTTGGAAACCGCTGCACTACAGTAACACTGTGTACTGTAAGAGTGCCTGTAATGTAATATGATATGTGAAGGTGACACTGTTACTGTATCTCATGGCGGAACAACTACACACAGGGCCCCAGGGTGAGACACTGATAGGGCAACTCATACAGCCTGCCAAGGTCACAATAGGACCCCCAGCACCACATACAGGAAGGCCCCCAGGACCCAGGGCAAACGCCCTGCTTGCCCTCCCTTTAGCTCCATCCCTGTCTTAAACAATGCATGCGGTACAGTGTACTCCGTGCCATACATTCTCAGCACTGTTCACATATGCACTGTAAACATACACATTGTGCATTTACACGAAAGGTGAAATGAAGCTGCAATCAAAACTAGATTGCATTCTCACAGAAAATGCTGGAAGCGGGCTTGCCTTTTGGGGCAGAGATGAAACAAAGTAGTATTGAGAAAACAAAGCTAAAAGAAATCTTGGAAAAAATCCATCCACCCAGTCAGAAGTTATGGGCCAAACAATTCAGCCATCTTGGATTCAGCCATCTTGAAAGTGTTGCAGCTCTGCGTTTTGGGGATATACTAAATGACATACATGGTATTTTAAGTTGGCTAAGGAACACTGCATATGATATAATTTTGAAAATTAACATGGCTTCGAGCGGGATTCGAACTCACAACCTCCATATCTGTAATCCAGCCCCTTTGCCATTGATATTAAATGACATACAATACATGATATTTGAAGTTGGCTAAGGAACACTGCATATGATATAATTTTGAAAATCAACATGGCTTGGACTGGGGTTCGAACCCCCAACCTCCATATCTGTAATTTAGCACATTTGCCATTGATGCTAAATGACATACATGGCATTTTAAGTTGGCCAAGGAACACTGCATATGATATAATTTTGAAAATCAACATGGCTTTGACTGGGGTTCGAACCCCCAACCTCCATATCTGTAATTCAGCACATTTGCCATTGATGCTAAATGACATACATGGCATTTTAAGTTGGCCAAGGAATACTGCATATTATATAATTTTGAAAATCAACATGGCTTCGACTGGGGTTCGAACCCCCAACCTCCATATCTGTAATTCAGCACATTTGCCATTCATACTAAATGACATACATGGCATTTTAAGTTGGCCAAGGAACGCTGCATATGATATAATTTTGAAAATTAACATGGCTTCGACTGGGGTTCGAACCCCCAACCTCCATATCTGTAATTCAGCACATTTGCCATTCATACTAAATGACATACATGGTATTTTAACTTGGCTAAGGAACACTGCATATGATATAATTTTGAAAATCAGCATCGCTTTAAGTGGGATTGGCTTGACCTTGGTTCATGAAGGTTCCACCATTGTTTTCAATGGGGACCCAAGCTTTCACAAAATCGCCAAAAACGGGAAAACGACAAGAGACACGGAAAAGCCTATTAGTATACGCGATCTCCAAGCCGAGCCGGTCTTTTTAGTGTTTGAACGGTGTCTCTATCTCGAAAGGCCTAGGAGGAGATCCATTTTCTATTTTTACTGCCCTACACAAGAGAACCAAGAAATAAAGAAACAGGACTTAGAGATTACTATAATCGGGCCTTGCTCTGTTAAAAGCTGTTCCCTATCATTGGTTTTAACAATTTTGAAAAGGAGATCATTATGGCTAAGTGTAGTACAATTCAACACTGGTCGTCTGACCCTACCGCCTGCTTGCTCTAAGCGATTCCAGTCAAGACTGTTCTCTGTTGTTGTTCCTCAATGGTTGAACAACCTCCCAGAGGCAGCAAGACAACGAACATTGCTCTTAGCCTTTAAGAAGCAGGTAAAACTCTTCTCTTTCGTGAATATCTACCACTTATGCTTGAACTGAGTGGATGGATTTGTCCCAGACTGTGTGTTAATGCTCTAGGTTTATAAACTGATTAGAATTCACTTTCAAGATGGCTGAATTCAAGATGGTGGGATTTGTGTTTGGCCCATAACTTCTGACTAGGTGGATTGATTTGCCCCATATTTTTTTTAGCTTTGATTTCACAATAATCATTTGGTTTTAAGCCAATGCATGGCACTGATCTATGTATAGAAATTAAATATATTCATTTTATATTTTGTACAGTAAATTTATAAAAAGGTGGACAGGAGTGGTAGGAATGATAGGGGACTGGAAGGGTCACGTTTCGGGGATATACTGTACCTTTAGCAGTCAGAGGCGACTGCTAATTTTTTTTCTATTCTCCAATGTATGACTTGAATGTTTTGTAAATGATAGCATTTTGTTTCCCAACTTCATCGCAATTGGGGTTTGCATATTCATGAGTTCACAAGTGACCTTGGGGAAACTTAGTTCACAACTTAATGTGCATGTGCATTGTGTGTGTGTGTGTGTGTGACTGTATACTGTAGGTGTATGTGCATGTGTGTGTACTGTATGTAGTGTGTGCCTGTGTGTGAATGTATACGTGTGTGCATATGCATGTGTGTGTGTGTGTGTGTGTGTGTGTGTGTGTGTGTGTGTGTGTGTGTGTGTGTGTGTGTGTGTGTGTGTGTGTGTGTGTGTGTGTGTGTGTGTGTGTGTGTGTCTGTGTGTGTGTGTGGGGGCATGCTTGTGTGACTGTATAGGTGTGAGCAAGTGTGTGCCTGTGTATAGATTTGTGTGTGTGTGTGTGTGTGTGTGTGTGTGTGTGTGTGTGTGTGTGTGTGTGTGTGTGTGCGCTCCTGTCCGTGAGTGTGTGTGTGTATGTGTGCGTGCGCGCATCTGAAAGTCAAAACCACAGTGTCGGACGGCCCTGTCATATTTTCCGCCAATACAACTCCTGATGTCAGCCAGAAGGGACTGTGGAGGCTGCGTCACCTCAACTCTCACTTGCCATCTCCTAACTGAGGGGACTGGCACCATTCAAGTCAATCACTCAAATCAAACAATCATCCCATTTAACCCATTTTAGCCTAAGGCACCTGCAAAAAACGCCTGTTAAATGCCTTAGCCCTTTTTGGGAAAAGGTGCCCCATGCCAATTGAAACTTGAAAATATCTCAGACCTCTGAGCACATAAAAACATGACATACTGTAAGTTGAGTTTAAAAGCCCTTATTTTGCATTAGAATGTGTTCATTCAGCTATAACATAGCCACATTTTTAATTAAAAAAAACCCTCAAATCTCAAGAGCCTTAAAGGGGCATGCCATTATTTTGGGGATTAATACAGTTAAAATCGTTGGCCATGGTTTATAAAGGTGGTAAAGTGTCTTATTTTTCATGTAAGCCATTGTCTTGCTTTAAGATAAGTTAACTGAGGGAGCATGTTGCTAAGCTAGTGAAACTCAATGGATCCGTGTAGCATTCATGCTACACGGATCCATTGACTTTCACTAGCTTAGCGACATACTCCCTCTTTTAACTTGTCTTAAAGCAAGACAACGCTTAACATGAAAAATAAGACACTTAACCACCTTTATAAACCCCAGCCAACGATTTTAACTGTGTTAAGCCCCAAAATAATGGCATACCCCTTCAATGCAGCGAATATGACCCTCCAGACGCCAAAGGTCAAACAACGTATACGCAGCATCAGGCTAAAAAGGGATAATGTAAATGTCAAAGTCGGCTTAATTGCCAATTTCTTCACATATACGTATATACTGCTAGACAACAGAATGGACTCAGAATTATGCTTCTCCCTGTCCCATGTGTATACAAAGAAAGAGAGGACACAAATTAAAGTGCAAGACATCAATAATGTAAGGTATTGTGTTCCTATCCTACCTTCGCTAAGCTCATACCTTGATTGTCTGCAAGGTGAAGTGAGTGACTGTGGGTGGGTGAAACTGAATTGGAGGCGGATGCATAGAACACAGAGCTTTTATTATTTAGGGGGAAAACTATGCCGGTTTTTCCCTCCTCCTCCCCTCCTCCTTGGGTCTGTGGGTAATTAAAACACGCAGTGGAATCAGAGGGGAAGGAGAGAGAAAATGGAGGGAGGAAGAGGAGGAGAGAAGAGGAGAGGAGATGAGGATGAGGAGGAGAGAAGAGGAGAGGAGATGAGAATGAGGAGGAGCGGGGAGTACGCTTTCCTAATTGATTTCTTCTGTGACTCCTTTTAGCTTTCTACACAGCTCTCGAAAAACACAGAAAATATGACGACCATCTGGGGCCAAGAACCACAGCAACTGTACCTGTCTGTCCAGCTGTCTATTTGTTGATGTAGTACGATTTCGTACCTGACAATGCTTGGCTTTGCCTCTGCCTCACTGACTATGTTGCTAGCTTTAGTATTCAGCAAGCTTCCTTCCAGTCATGCTTCCCTTCTAATGTGCACCAACCTGCTTCTTGCTTCATAGCACGCCTGGCTGTCATCGTATTCATGTCTGTTTATTTGTTTGTTCCTCAAACTATGTCATATTGCATTCCTGACTTGTGTATTTTTTTGTCCCATCACATGTATCTGATTCTGTCTGCTGATTCTTCTGGAGGCCTTTCTGACTGCATGGGTTTGGATTGTGTCTTTTAAGAAGCATGATATATATAGTATATATATATATATATATATATATATATATATATATATATATATATATAAAGAGTTCAGATGCAAAACCCCCCAACTCCATTTTTGAAGACCTGCACTTCTATATTTTTAGAGAACCCCATTGTTGGTTTGGTTTACATTCATGTACTTGATAATACATATAAATAGTTATATTACATAAATAAAATAAAAAATGTGCAATTTTGATAGCTTTGTATTAAATAAAAATGAATTAAGATTATTTTCTGAAAAGGCACTTAGGGGGTTTTGCATCTGAACTCTTCATATATATATAAGGAATATATATTGAATATATAGTGAAAACAGATAACCTGTTAAGGACCCAGAGCTTTGTATCCTGCGTATTACTTATTTCTATGTTTAAATAAATGTGTATAAATAAAAACACCTAAAACCAATAATTATAATAACATATTGTTCTTAAATAAATGAACAAAAAATAATTGCAATGTCAAGATCATTTCACCAAATGCAACCCTTGATAAACTACAGTGTGTCAAATACAGCCTGCATAGCCTACCGGCATTTCAGTATCTTTTTCTTTGTATCTGACTAGCTGGTTTCCAGCCCCACTTGCTCAGTGGCTGCATCCGTCTGTCTGTCTGTCTGTCTGTCTGTCTGTCTGTCTGTCCCTCTCTCTATGCCTGCCTGTCTCTGTCTCTCTCTTGGTTGGACCATATTCTTCTGGAGCACAGCAGCAACCTTGGTGATTTGGAGGTGCTTTAACCCATTCTGTGCTGTTGGGATTGTGCAGAGTAGTGGTAGTGATGTGAGGGAAAGGCAACATCTGAACACAGAGAGCACAGGCAACTCTTTAGGATTTCAGCTAGTGCTTCATGATTTTGAAAATGTACGCCTACAATGACACGAGCCATGATATGAAGCATGTTCTTCAGTTCAATGGATTCGTTATTGGCTATATGTTGAATAGTACACTGATGCCTATGCGAAACACCCTGAATATTTTTCAGCAAAATGTTTTGTGTATGTATACGGCAAATGAGGCCTATGCACGTATACTGTGTGTGTGTGTGTGTGTGTGTGTGTGTGTGTGTGTGCCTGTGTGTGTGTGTGTGCGCATGCATATTTTTGTGTAAACATTTGTGTGTTTGTGTGTGTGTGTGTGTGTGTGTGTGTGTGTGTGTGTGTGTGCGTGAGTGCCTGCATGAGTGTGTGTGAGAGAGAGAGAGAGAGAGAGAGAGAGAGAGAGAGAGAGAGAGAGAGAGCGGCACGAGAGACAAAGAGAAAGATGAGAAAGAAAGGATGGTTGAGTAACACCACCACTAGGCCTTATAGTATGTTGCAGGCACAAAGTATTCACTCTACACACACACACACACACACACACACACACACACACACACACACACACCATGGCGCAGTTGAATAGCTTTGTGTGTGTGACGGACGAGGTAAAGCCTGTAATTGGCTGAGAGCAGTCACATGACCTCAGATTAAAGGCACCCTTTGGGTTTAGCTTTTGTTTCAGGCCTTTTCAAATGGTGTGGATGACATGCACACACACCCAGCACACCCGGATAGACTGACAGACAGACAGACAGACAGACATGTACAAACATCTCTCTCTCTCTCTCTCTCTCTCACTCTCTCACACACACACACAGACACACACGCACGCACGCACGCACGCACGCACACACACACACACACACCGCACGACAGGAACATTCCTCTCCTGCCCACACTCATAATGAAGGCACTTTACTAAACGCTGCCTCATCAGAAAAATTAAAATAAAGAAATAAATCACCCTTGCCCCCTGAAAAGGTCAGAGTAGAGAAGTTTTGGGTCTGATTATAATTCGGTGTAGACAGGGCATTACACACTAGCCTTCTTACGACCACATACTCATAAAATTACAAAATTTGTCATCAGGTATCTCACTCTAAACATCATGTTCCCAATACATAGACTATTGACTTCATCATTCCTTATGCAGTTATATAGGCCTACATACGCTGAGGCTTCTCTGCAGCAGGCCTATAGGCCTATTTTCCAAAAATGAAAGATACAACAATAAATTATAACACAATTCCCCTGTGGTTTATCTCTGTGAGCATTTTCTGAATGTCAACAAGGTGAGGCAAGGTTGTGTGAGGTATATGATTAGTGGATTGATTTATGAATAGGGTTATTCTTCACGGCTATCACATAGGGTGACCTCTGACCTTTGTAAGATTCGTTGTGATATTGACCAGAAAAGCTTTGCATATGAATGATGTAAACATCTGTTGTTATGATGCCTGTTTTGCCAAATAAAGCAGGGTTTACCTGCTTGAATGCTTGGACTACCAGATGATCTCTCTCATCACTGCTGGCAAAAGGGCCTGATTTGATCGCCCTTTCTGTAGCACAAAAGGCAAAAGCAAAAGACTGTAAAACATAGTCTAACTAGGTTTTAACATCAGACCTAACTAGGCCTAACTATGTTTTAACATCAATACTTTTACAAGCAAAAGAAAGAAAGAAAGAAAGAAAGAAAGAAAGAAAGAAAGAAAGAAAGAAAGAAAGGAAAGAAAAAAAATCACCCAATTCCTTTCCCCCCAGTCATTTGTACATTTAGTCAGTAGTAGGCCTATGGTTGGCAAGATAGCAACAGTTGTTTACCTCTCTCTGTTTTTAAAGTAAGCACCAAGTCTGCCTCTAGCAGCGATTGTCTCTCGATTTTGAAGGAAGGCGGGGAGAAGCGGGTGGGTCGTACTGCTCGCGCTGCCCCTGGTCCATCTCGAGTGAGTCCACCCCCTGGAGGAGGCCAACCCGTGACCGATTCTGGCTTCGGCGTCCTGATGAGCTGCTTTGTTACGTGTTGTCCAAATTTTTACGCGGGTTTTTGAGGTTTACCCCCCATGCTACACTGTTTTGCGAAGTGCGCCCTGAAAATATGTGCGCTGTCGCTTTAAGATCCCTCAGCTAGTCTGCTTCGTATTGATCAATCCACCATTTTCCAACACACAGCACACTCCGCGGCAGTGGTAACGCAGCGACGGCGGCAGCAGAAAGCCCTACCTGGAGACACCAGGACCCGGGGCAGTCATGGCAGCCAACATGTATCGGGTCGGAGGTACAGCATGTTTTTTTATGTAACGTTATTTACCCACAATGGCGTACACGCCGGTGTTTATACGCCACACGAATGCTGCTGCGTTGGTCCTTCCTCTTTTATTTCTCAAAGCTAAAAGAGCCTTGTGCTGTAGCTACAGAGGATGATGATGGTGACTGAGAAGAGAGATGAAGAGTGTTGGATCTAACTGAAGGGGCTTTTACTGTTGTCGCTAAAATGGTATTTAGTTAAAACACAATTAACATGTATTTCGTGAGGAGAACGATCGGTCTCTGTGTTTTACTGTGAAATTGTGAAGTCTCTCCAGCTTTTAAAGTTAAGTTTGGGCTGCTAGCTTTGTTGAAAACTGCGTTTGACTAAGTAGGTTGAGCCAGCTCTCCCCGTCTGAAGTGAGCCCAGGATGTCAAAAGATGTGAATTACCCCAGGCACCTTTTAAAACGGATGCTAAGACAACAACATCAATAAACCCAAGCACCCAAAGAGTTAAGTTTTAGTTCAATGAAACAATTTCACAGGTGTCCTACTAATCGTAATGCTCGTATGACTTGCTATTCAGATTCCCTCACAAACACTTAATAAACAAGTGACGACTAAGTCAAGGTAGATCACAATTTGAATAGCAAAAATGGGTATCCCACGTATGGAAAATCTGTGTTTGCACTGAGATCCCATAGATAAGCGTTGTTCCTAAAAAAATCTTCTGTAAGCCACCAGATTCAGCCAAGGATGCAGCTGCCACCTGTGAGGGGTCATACCTGAGGGACTGGTGAGGTAGCCCATGTCCATGATGAGCCATGGCATCCTATGGGACAGGGTAAATGGGTAGGCCTATGTCAGACTTGGCCTTTCGATGCACCAGCTCTAGTTTCAGTGTGAACGTGTGTCTTCTTCAACCACAATTTATTACTGTAGGCTATGTACAGAATTACCAGAATATAAGCTTATCCGTTAGAGTTCCTGACTGACATCCTATTTCTGCGAACTTGTGTAGTGGTAGGGCTACTTGCTCATCTTAGTTTGATGATGTAAGGGTGTGACACTGGGTGTTTGTGGCAACATTGAGTGAAAAAGCAAGTCGCCTGAAGGTAGGCCTCCGCTTTTAATGCTCAAACAGTTGAGTGCATTGTACTGGGCATTTTCAGTTACTTATTGGGGGTGATACTTTTATAGCCAACCAATAAATACTTTTTTCTTGTTAGGTGTTAAAATGAGGTGTATTTGTCCCCAACTTGCATAACAGAAGACAATACTACACCTTTAAATGTCATACACTTGCATCTAAACACAATTCAGACAGTGCATTGCAGTTAAGTGTAGTAGAACTATTGCTGGCATTATGCAATTTGAGATGCAGCAATACACTGGGCCCGATGTATCCTATATTTTCATTATAGATGAGGAGTTCACTCTTAATTATTGTTCTGTGTACTGGTGTTTTTTGGTAGTCAGACAATGAGTAGGTCTATAGAATGTAGGTCTTATCTTCTCAATATTGTGAAAGCCTAGGAAAGATGTAGGTTAATTAGTCTAATAGTTGACAAGAATGTTTTTCAAATAAAACGGAACCCACTGATTTTGGGAGACCTGTGCTGGTTAGTTAGATATTCTCATCTTAGGTGTTCCTCTTGATTTCTACGGTAGGTGTATCGCAGGTGTGTGGTAAGCATGAAGTGAGTGGCAGCCCATGTAACAGAGGCCCACTAGAAGAGTGTGGCGTGGAATGTTAGTAAACCTCCTTGCTGAAGCCTTATACAGTATCAGTAGCACTGAGCTATCGGACTGGTCCTTTTTGCTCAGCGGTAATCGTGCTGTGCCTCCCATGTCTGAACTGATGCACTGACTAGGAGGTGGCGGGTTCGAGCCCCGAGTGGCGAACTGTGCAGGAACACCTCGGTTACACCCACAGTCATTATCGCCATTTTCAGGTCCTGCAAGGTCTTGCTGCGTTCAGGAGCTCTCTCCTCATTAGTTGGAGGTAGGCCTACTGCTACTTGTCAATTGATACCAGAGGAGCAATGTATATCTCTCCCCCTCACCTAGGAGTCTTGCATCGATTTCAAGTGGAGAAAGTTCTCAGGCTCCTCACCTCCAATGTATATTCTCCTACAGTCCCACACTGGCGTTGGTCATTTGTATTTTTCTCTCTCTCTAACCTGTGTTTCAGAAAGCAGATTAGAAGTGGTTCTCCTGACCCCTGTGCGTGTTCCCTCGAACAAGACTCGTGGCCAGCAACCGAAAGCTGCTTGTAAAAATGCATGGGAACTTGTGGGTTTTGCGCATGAGCAAGGGAGTGTGAGTAATAAGGGAAGGTTACTTCCCCAGAGTCACACAGGGTCCTTTGGGGGATGCGAGAGGAGAACCTGTGTGTGTATTGATGAGGCATTCTTCTGGCCCCGGCTCTATTGTAGCATTGATTTTACAGGTCTATTAGGAGAGCTCATGGTCACTGACTATCAGCTTTCAAGTTCGGCTGCAACACTGTTGGAATGGCTTTCTGTAAAATAGTTCCGTTATCCTTACACAGGCTGCCTACTGGAATATAGCCTAATGTAGACGTTATGGCATCAGCATGCATTTTTAAAAAAAGATTTTTTGGACTTTTGTGTTTTATTTTGAGACAGGATAGTGACAGAGGGACAGGAAACTCGTGGGGAGAGAGAGATGGGGAAGGACTGGCAAATGACCCTGGGCCGGAATCAAACCCGGGTCACCGGTGTAGTAAGCTTGTGCCCTACCGTTAGGGCGTAGTATGCTTGTGCCCTACCATTAGGCAATAGTAGGGCATCTGCGTGCATTTTTAACCCCGCTGTGTTTGGCCAAAAAGCTGGTAGAGGCTGAATGAAACCAGCTGACACCAGAGAGGCAGTACAGGACGCATGCATACTATCCTCTAAACAAGGGGTGGGGAACCTATGTCTTGAGGGTAGTTTACAGGCCTGAAGGCTGTCTTATCCGGCCCACGCTATAATTTTAATGTTATACAGTTGTTTCACATGAAATATGATGTTTTTTTTCAGAGAAATCTTAGAAATTACCTTTGTAATACAATTAAGGTATATTTTCAGGCGACCTAGCGAAGGTGGAGTCTGTTGTAAAGGTGGCTACCTACTAAAGTGCAGGGGGATATCCTGGTTTCTGTTCAGCGCACGGCCCTTGCAGGACTTTATAAAATTTGAAGTGGCCCCTCTAATTAAAATGGTTCCCCACCTCTGCCTTAAACCTGCTGCTCCACCACACTCTCACAGTAACTGGCCCACTGCATTGTCTCACTCTACAAAAACCAAGTGCGTTTCCAGCAGGTTGTTGGTTAAGGTCGCTCAGGGGTTCACCGGTGTATGAGACTTTTGATGATACTTCATGATTGGGAAGGAAGGCTATGTTGTATTCCTTTTATAGATTTTTTTTGTAAAATCACTTTGAAAATTACTTTCACAATCTTTAGCTTTGCTGGGGACCTAGGTGGGTGATGTTTGTTGTCATTGTCAATGTGGGCGCCTTAACCATGCAGTGCAGGGGTAAACCTTGACCAAGGGGGTCAACTGGGTGTCCTTTGCCCCAGAGCACTAGGTAGCATCTGGGATTTCACCTTTAGCTGGGATGGGCTGGAGGGGCCCGGCTGGCCTGGGCTGGGCTGGGCTGGGATGGGCTAGGGTATGTCGGTGAGGTGTAGTTGGATAGGACAAAAGGTCATTCTCTCAAACCGTTGCCTTTCTTTTGTTTCTGTAGAAGGTATCTAGGACTATAGCCTCTCGTGGAAATAAAAATTTCCTTCAAAACGTGTACATTTTAGATATATTTTATAGAGAATTGTGAGTAGCTATGCTCTTCTGTGCGGTCAAGGTCAGGTCAGAGTCTCCACGGGCCCCCTCAGTGGCTGTTAACTGTAACTGATTGATAAGATCGCAGTCTACTCTGCACTGCACTGCTCGGAGCCAACAGAAGACCACTGCTCTCACACTGTATTCTCCCTAATAATCTTCCCTCTTCCCTTCGCTTCTCTTGCTCTACATGAAATCACTGTCCGTATTATTTTACTTTCCATTGAGCTTAGTTGATATAATGTGGAGATTTAAAACGGTAAACACAGAGATGTTTTCCTAGCTAATATTAGTATTGTATACAGGACGTTTTTGGGGCATCTATTTCACAAGTGTATGTGCCGCATGCTGGAGCCCCATACAGTTGACTTTCTCTCCTGCCCATCATGTTACATTAGTCAGGCCTGTGTGTTAAAATCATGATAACAGAATTGTTAACAATACAAATTATTCTTGGCTTGTGTTTGCATACATGGAAGCTGCTTAAGCTCTCTTTTTTTCTCCTTCCAGAAAATATCTATCTTGCATGCTGAGACACAGCAGTAGTGTTACTATGTCTAATAGCTCCAGAAATGACAAGATGAAGATGATTAACTTAGGTCACATTAAAACGCACAGCTTCTTAGGGCTGGTTGCCCAACGCTTTATTTTTTGGGATGCTTGCCCAAAAGTATTTATTTATTTATTTATTTATTCATTCATTCATTTATTTATTTAGCCAGGTCTGGAGCGCTACAGCATCTTCCCTTGTTTGTTGGATATGATGTACTACATGTGTGCATCTGTTAAAAGTGCCGTGTAGTGGAGACTTTTATTTGGCTAATGAGTGCTGAGCTCATTTCCTGTCGAGCAATGTATGGCACTTTGCATTCAAATAAGGCCGCCAGAGAGACAATGAGTTGTAAAGACAAAGGGTTGTCTGCACCCTACTGTGTCCTCTCCACATCCCTGTCGCCTGCGTTTTCCGGGTCTCCAAGAACATGTAAATCGTAGAACGCGAAAATACTTCGGCATTTCTCTTCAGAGTAACTCGATGTAACTTGACTTCTCCTTATGTGCAGTGCTGTGGTTTATGACCGGACTCGGCCTTAAAAAATCAAGATGTTCATCAGAGTTGTGGTTTTTGCTTGGCTCCTGTGGGTCTCTTCCTTTTTTTGAGGGGGTGGGGGGTTATTGGAATGCCTCTTGCGTGAGCAAGCTTGGCTTATTGACCTGTTGTGTTCAAGCTGTATCTGGGACAACAACAACACCCCTCCGATGTTTTGGTTGGAGTGAGGCTCTTAAGGTAAAGCCCTGGTGGCCCAGCTCAGGGGACAGCAGGCCACCCTCCTCTCTCCTCTCCTCTCTCCTCTGTCCTCTCTACTGCCCTCTCCTCTCCACTGCCCTCTCCTCTCCTCTCCTCTCCTCTCCTCTGTCCTCCCTCTCGTCCAGTCTCCTCTCCTCTCCTCTCCTCTCCTCTCCTCTCCTCTCCTCTCCTCTCCTCTCCTCTCCTCTCTCCCCTACCCCACCTTCTCCTCTCCCCTGCCCTCCCCTACCCTCTCCTCTCTGCTGGACTCCGCCGTAAGTCCCTAAGTGGATACAATGCCCATGTGATGTGGGTCTCTCCTTCGCATGTGAAGGAAATCACAACAGAAGCCATCATTGGCAAATGGAGGGCATCAGAGTTGTCCATGAGACCAGTGAATCTAGCTCGATGGGAGTATATCATGCCATTGGTAACACACCTCAGTGCAAGCACAGGGATGGGTTTGTTCTTTATTTCAAATGCTTTCGGTTTGGTGTACCCCACAGCAGTCAAGGTTGCTCTCATAGCCCAAGGTCCCCTCAGTCTTTGACAGGGCTTTGGGGAACCCCCAACCTCCATCCCCAAATCCCCTCCCCCAACACACACACACACGCACGCACACACACACATATATACGCACACACACACATATATATACACACACACACACGCATATATATACACACTCGCGCGCGCGCGCACACACACACACACACACCAGGGGGTAGAACCTTGGTGTGAGGATGCCTGGGCCTGAGGGCAGTGTATTTTATGCATTCTGTTTGTGCTGGTGCTGCTGCTGGGGAGGAGGAGGAGGAGGAGGAGGAGGAGGAGGAGGAGGAGGAGGATCTGGAGATGCCTAATGGGGATGCAAGCGTGTAGTGAAAGGAGACGCATGTGTGGTGAGGAGACCGGGAAGGGAAAGGGTGGGGGGAGGGGCAAGGGTAGACATTGCACGGGTTCTGGAGAACGCTGTAGTAGGCCCTTTCAAAAAAATAAAAAAAAATGTTGATTCCTCCTTGTTGTAGTTGGACCCAAAACTACTTTCATTTCACATTGTTAGGACCGGGAGGGTGAAGGGTGATGGTAGACATTGCACGGATTGTGGGGAACACGGTAGTAGGCCCTCTCAGTAGTTAAAGACAAACAAACACGTTGATTCCTTCGTGTTGTAGTTGGATCTGAAACTGCTTTGATTTTGCATCGTTAAGACTGTTAATGAAATCCTGAAAAGAGGAGTGTTGATAAAGAACGTTGACACCTCAGCCATCATTGTGTTTTGTTTAAAGCTATTGTTACGTTTTGCATCGTTAGTAACAGTGTACTTGACAACCTGGTGGGAGGAGCCTAGACATCTATTGATGAAACTGCTTGTTTTCCCCTCCGTATATTTCTCCCGCTGGTCGCGTGTTTCCAATCACTAGCAGTCATCAGACATGGAAGAACCGTTCGATTAGCCACTACACATAGCGGGTGGAGCATACGGAGGGGAAAACATGCACTTAAATAGGCGGCAGAGGTGCTGACTGGATCTATGGGTGCGGGAGAATATTCAATGGTTAAAACCAGAAATTGTTATGGTTTTGGTTTTAGTTCCAAAACTGTTGTGACATTTTGCACGATTAGTTGGAGTGTTAATGACAATCCGTTGGAAGGAGCGTAGACATCCACGGGGGGCTAGAGAATGCTGTAGGCCAGTGGTTCGTCGGTGATTGGGACCCTTAGGGAGGTTGCGGAGGTCCTACAGGGGGGTTGCGGAGAGAGGGAATACGTGCCTGAAACCTACACAATTACACGTCTATGATGGCAACATTTAGAAACAAAAAGTCTTGTGCTTGGAAAATTATATGGTTGCAAAAAACAACCAGAACTAAGATTATGGTACAATACGATAGAGAAGGTACTGGATATGGAAAAATATATATTTGCCTCCAGAAATAACAGAAAAATTGAATAAATTGTATCCAAACAACTTACTTAATAAAACGCACAGTTACTTTAAAAGATAATGAAGGTTATATCACAAGGATCATATTAGAAGACATATGGTATACATATTCAGTGTAATAAAATGCATTTCAAACAGCGAACTATATTTATATTTAAGACTTTCTTACATACCCACATACATGACACAACACTACAGCACATACATCTCACACACTTGCACACAGACCAGTAAACTATTTATTCTCTCTCTCTCTCTCTCTCTCTCTCTCTCTCTCTCTCTCTCTCTCTCTCTCTCTCTCTCTCTCTCTCTCTCACCCTCTATGTGTTTATGTTCTCATACTCTCTTTGTTTTTTTCGTGCTTATTGAATGCGTCAACTGTCTAGTGTCAATTTCATGTATGAAAAAATAATTTAAAAAAAGGATTTATAGTAGTACAGAAGTGTGCAAGTGAAGGGAAATGGACTTCTGGAGTTTGGTATTGTTTTTTGGAAACTGAAACGATTATTGAACTGTATAGTACTTGATGTTAGTGAACTACTGAACCATTGTTCACAAAGTTGTTGTTGGTAAACTACATTGAGATTAGGGCTGGGCGGTTTTGGAAAAAATTAGCATCACGGTTTTCTTGATGAAAATTGATATCACGGTTTTCTGCACGGTTTTTTGATATGCGACGATTTCCCCCCAAATCTCAATCTTTCTGAGGAAAAGATCTCAAATTAAATGTTAAAATGAGATAAAATCATGAATTTAAATTAATCTCCATTTATATTTTATCATTTTTTCATTTCAATAATATTTTCTATAATTTATAGTTTATATTTCCCTATCCAAGAAAGTCTTAAATTAGAGAAAATGCAGCATTTTATAAAATAACCTAAAATCTTGACCAGGGTGCCATAGATTGTTCAAGGAAGAAGGGTTAAATGATTATAAGCAGCTGTTTTGGGCTTTTTTCCAAGACAGCCCAAAACAGCTTATTTCGTTCTACACCTGGCAACACGAATTGCTTATTTGTCGTTCTACACCTGGCAACACATCCGGCGTGTTGCGCTGCCGCTGGACTAGCGAGTAAACAACAGTGGGACAAAAACGAAACAGACTGAAGACAGACACGGAAAACAAACGGATTTACTTGACATTGTGTGCATATTGTCTTTGAATTAAAGTCCAAATCCAACGTAGAAGGTATTTTGTCCAGTAGTTTGTGTCAAATTGCGATGTGTTTCGCTCCTATTTTGCCCCCAAATCATTTCAAACAAATATAGCAATGTAGCAATGTCTGCCCATTGCATTTGAAAGCTAGGCTACTTTAGCTTATAAGCAGTCTTAACAGCAGCGCGCACAACAGTTGGGATGGTAATTAAATACAGTTAAGAATCAGATAACTGTTGTAGCCTGTTAACATAGCACCACATAGAATTGCCTTTTATTTAACTTTGTGAGATCAAAGGTAGGCTAAATGAATTGAAATGTTTGTCATGATTCATCCATGCCATGTGTGTTCATCATGTTTCATTCTCACTAGCCTCTAGCGCGTAACCAATTATTTTATTAGTTCAATCAACATCTTACATTGTGGTGACATTCCCTAGCCTAGTAGAACAGCAACAACAGTGGACTTAGCAGAGTTGAAATGAAGTGTCAGAGACTTATGAATTAGAAGAATCTTTGGAAGTGTGACACAGAGTATGAAGCTCACGCACATAACATAGTAGGCTATAAACAACAACAACAAAACCGTCTCTTATCAAAAAGAGAACCTTGTGTAGTGTAAACCGAGATCACGGTTTTTAAACCGTACACCGCCCAGCTCTAATTGAGATATTGTACACAAAGCTACTTTCTATAAATAAAGTAATAAAAAATGAAAATGATATGGGAGGGGTCTCGTGAAAATATTTAATATATTCAAATATTCTCTGCTGTAGTCACTTCCATTGGTAAAGCAAAACCTTGACACCTCAAACATTTTTAGATCCGAAACTCTGTTACATTTCACATCGTGAGTAGGAGTGTTAATTATGACATCCCGGTGGGAGCATACATCCACGAGTTCTAGAGAATGTTGGAGAATGTTGTAGGCTCTGAGAACATACAAAAATGATTCCTCAACATTATTCAACACTACTGTTAGATTACATATTATCTTGGGACTGTTAACGAGATCCCAGTGGGAGGAGACGCGTCTGTGACACTAATGGAGGAACTCTCTGGAAGTGGTCTAGACCAGGTAGACTTGCCTTTGGTGCTGTTCACCACTCTTTGGCACAAATATCAGAGATGACCGGAAAACACAAAAGAAAAGCTGTAAAAGCTGCTGCTGTCTGTCGTCTTGCGAGCGGGAACAATCCGTGAAAAGGATGTCAGTGTCCATTAGGCATTGAGATACACCGAGAACAAGGAGGAAGATGAGGACACTAAGTGGCAGAGGGAGTGAAAGGGAGAAGGAAGAAAGACGGACAGAGAGACAGAGAGAGAGAGAGGGAGAGAGAAGGAAGAAAAGAAAGAGAGGAGCTACTCAAAGACAGGCAGAAAATAAGTAGAGAGAGGAGGAGGAGGAGGAGTAGAACAGAGACGGAGAAATAATGGACAACGACTATCAAGTCGGAGAGACACAAGCTGATTTGCTGATGAAGAGGACAACAGGACACACACACACACACACACACACACACACACACACACACACACACACACACACACACACACACACACACACACACACACACACACACACACACACACACACACACACTTCATTCACTCCTGCCTGGGCCTGTCCGTCCGTCCCAGCTGACATGGCTATCTCTCTCTGGCTCCGGCCCATGATTGACAGATTAAACACAAACCTGATCTTTTATTTATCGCATGTCTTGCTTTGGCACCGGAGGCTTCCTCTTGTTTGGTTCGCTCAGGTAGCGCAGCGCTACACAAGTTTCAGATGAACTCACCTTCCATATCCTCCTTGACAAGACAAGAACCTGCCACAGCAGACGTAAACTGTGTCATTCATTCATTCATTCATTCATTCATTCACAGATTCTTCTCTTCTCTTCTCTTCTCTTCTCTTCTCTTCTCTTCTCTTCTCTTCTCTTCTCTTCTCTTCTCTTCTCTTCACACACCTGAACTTACTCCTCTCTTCTCATTTTCTCCTCTCCACTCTCTTATCCACATCTCCTCTCCTCTCCACACACCTCTATTCTCCCCTCTCTTCATATTTCCTTTCCACTCTTCTCTTCACATTTTCTCTCCTCTCCACACACCTCTCTTCTCTTCTCCTCTTCTCTCCTCTCTTCTCCACCCCTCCTCTCCTCTCTTATCTACCTCTCCTCTCCTCTATTCTCTTCACATTTCCTCTCCGCCTCTCCTATCCTCTCCACACACCTCCCGCCCCCAGATCATCAACTTCTCAAACTCTTCCCAAGAGCACCACCAGTCTACCCAACTACCACTATACTAGTGTTGACTTGCCTCGCTGCCTCTGTGTTTGACTGTGTTTTTCTGTTGTAATACAGTGTCCTCACTGCAACTCAGCATTGGCAATAGAATCAGTTTGATTGCTTCATTTTCAGTTGGGACGTTCTTAACTGAGCACAGTGTGAAGCGGTGTGCAGGGTGATGATATGGGTCATTTCACGTGAAATCAGACACTTTGGGACCCGACCGACCCGGATTTCGATCATACTTGGTGTGCCTTTTCAGTAGCAAGGTAGCACCCCAGAACTGCATTGGTTTGAATCTGACACTAATATTAAGGGAGAAACAGACTAGGAAAGGTTCACATGTGAGGGTAGGACACTATACATTCAGCCTTGAATATATCAGTCAGTGTTAGTCACAAAAAGATGCCTGTGGTGTTGTTTGAAAGCTCTTTTCTGGCTCTACATATTACACAATCACCTTGGAATACAACTACTCTCAGAATATGAATTATGATAAATTGAAAAATTAAAAATTGAATATCTAAAAAAACTCATATTTTAAAATGGCCAGTTCCTTGTCCAAACGTAGCCGGCAATGTCATGAGCAGCACCTAAAATGCTGGTGTTCGGTTTGTTATTCATTTCAGAGAGAGGTTGACTCACAAATATGGCATCATACAGACCACTTACTAATAATATGGTAATACCATAGTAGCATCACATGACAAAACAAAAACAAAACAAAAATGGTCAGTGTCCATGGTCCCAGGTTTCAGAAACTAAGGCAGATGTCCATTTATACACACCAAATGATGATATGTGAATGTTTGAACATTCCTTCTCTGTGTACCTGTGCCATCTTCCCTTTACCGTACTTTAAAGAGATAATCAATGGCTACACTCACATTTTGTACTCTACCAGTGCATTTGAAGCAACAGCTGTGTCTTTTGTAGATAATGTATAAGTACGTCCCGTTGCAGTTACAGGTTCCACTACCAGAAGCACATCCTGATGATCCATGACAAGTCTATCTGGTCTGAAGGGAAAAGTGAAGGATGGAGATGGCCCATGAGGATGCAGGAAGTTCAGTTTCACCTCTCCAGTGCTCGGCATACATTCCTCAACACATTCTAGCCACCAGTTGCCATCATATACAGCTACAACATACCTTTGATGCTTGAAAATGTAACACATTCCTTTACTGAGCTCACTCTTTCAACTCTGCCCTCTCTGAATGCTGAAAATGGCCTAACTTCCACTGTGTCCATTGACAATGGGCAGAGAAGCTGTGTAGTTTTTTGAGTACCTGGAATAGTTCTTGCAGATTCAAACCTTTTCAACAGGTTCTCAGCTTCATGATGGTACATCTCTGTTGTGTCAAACTGGCAATGGATGTACTTGACATTATCCTTGACTGACTCCCTTGAACCAGGAACGTTTTTAAAACTATAGTTTTGTAATTCAAGATGCTATTCAATCATTTCACTGGAACAACCAGTGCAGGCCACAATCCATCCATTTGTATGCTACTACCAAGATCAGTTGAAACTGGGAAAAAAAATCTGTTTTTGTTGTTATTTCAGACTGCAACATTCATGATACAATTGCTGTACATCTGTTTCAGAAGCTCCTAATTCAGTTCCTCAGTGACACTTCATCAATGACAGAACGTCCAAAGAAGATCCTATATTTTTTCTGATGGCTGTGCTGCACAATATAAGAACCTTAAAAACACAACAAATTTGTGCCACCACGAGGCAGATTTTCACATACCTGCAGAGTGGCACTTTTTTGCCACATCACATGGCAAAGGTCCATGTGATGGCGTTGGAGGGGACAGTTAAATGGCTTGCTGCACGAGCAAGTCTGCAACGTCCTATTGACAATTAAATTGTAACGCCATACCAACTGTTTGAATTTGTCAAGGATAATGTCAAGAACATCCATTGCCAGTTTGACACAACAGAGATGTACCATCATGAAGCTGAGAACCTGTTGAAAAGGTTTGAATCTGCAAGAACTATTCCAGGTACTCAAAAACTACACAGCTTCTGCCCATTGTCAATGGACACAGTGGAAGTTAGGCCATTTTCAGCATTCAGAGAAGGCAGAGTTGAAAGAGTGAGCTCAGTAAAGGAATGTGTTACATTTTCAAGCATCAAAGGGTATGTTGTAGCTGTATATGATGGCAACTGGTGGCTAGCATGTGCTGAGGAATCTATGCCGAGCACTGGAGAGGTGAAACTGAACTTCCTGCATCCTCATGGGCCATCTCCATCCTTCACTTTTCCCTTCAGACCAGATAGACTTGTCATGGATCATCAGGATGTGCTTCTGGTAGTGGAACCTGTAACTGCAACGGGACGTACTTATACATTATCTACAAAAGACACAGCTGCTGCTTCAAAATGCACTGGTAGAGTACAAAATGAGAGTGTAGCCATTGATTATCTCTTTAAAGTACGGTAAAGGGAAGATGGCACAGGTACACAGAGAAGGAATGTTCAAACATTCACATATCATCATTTGGTGTGTATAAATGGACATCTGCCTTAGTTTCTGAAACCTGGGACCATGGACACTGACCATTTTTGTTTTGTTTTTGTTTTGTCATGTGATGCTACTATGGTATTACCATATTATTAGTAAGTGGTCTGTATGATGCCATATTTGTGAGTCAACTTCTCTCTGAAATGAATAACAAACCGAACACCAGCATTTTAGGTGCTGCTCATGACATTGCCGGCTACGTTTTGGACAAGGAACTGGCCATTTTAAAATATGAGTTTTTTAGATATTCAATTTTTAATTTTTCAATTTATCATAATTCATATTCTGAGAGTAGTTGTATTCCAAGGTGATTGTGTAATATGTAGAGCCAGAAAAGAGCTTTCAAACAACACCACAGGCATCTTTTTGTGACTAACACTGACTGATATATTCAAGGCTGAATGTATAGTGTCCTACCCTCACATGTGAACCTTTCCTAGTCTGTTTCTCCCTTAATATTAGTGTCAGATTCAAACCAATGCAGTTCTGGGGTGCTACCTTGCTACTGAAAAGGCACACCAAGTATGATTGAAATCCGGGTCGGTCGGGTCCCAAAGTGTCTGATTTCACGTGAAATGACCCTAATGAGCATTTAAGTTGCTAGCTCCTTTTGTGTTTCATTTTGTTGTTGTTGCTCGTTTCATAAGGTTCCCGTGATGAAGGGTTGGGTGATTGAAAATAAACAGACAGGTTTGAGATGTGATTTCAAACACAATTTAAAGCACTCTTAATGGTGTCCGTGTGCAGAGTTTCATATTGTCCGCATTTGTTACCTGATTCTAGAGTTCGATGTAATAACATTGACAAAACAGAACCACATTAAACATGCGTCTAATCAAACATGATCTCGCACAATTCTGTGAAATGGACATTGTGACACGAAATCTGTGTCAGTTTCACAGGCTTTTGCCAAAATGGAAAAATGGGCATGCTGAAGTGCTTTCATCTTGTTCTCTCAGGATTTTTCAGGATTTCTCAAAAATTATGATTATACTGCTGGAATTTGTTCAAGTAGTACAAGAATTTGATGGCATATCAACCAAGAGGAAAATATATTTTTCTAAAACCTTTCTTAACTGACACGGTAGGGTTAGTGATTTTTTTTTCATCTGGGCACAGCTGAAATTGCTGTAGCATTCTTTTGTAGCAGAATATGGTATCAACCGACTGGAAAAGGTAGGCTATTCCACCACTGTTTTGTCAGTTTTCTAATGACAGACATAACATAGTGGATAGTGCTGGGGCAACATGGAAAGCATTTCCGTAAGTCCATCACGGAAAACACTTCTGTGACCCTAGCACGGAATTTGAAATTGCCAGAGATTTCGTGCCCCAAGCATCTTGGTCTATTTCACGGAATTGTGAGATCAGTCTGGTCTAATTCACAAAGGACTGAAACTTTTCAACATATGTGGGAACCAAATGACAAGTCGGACTCATTGACGATAGACTTTACTCGAGACCACCTAAACTGTACAATTGTGCCGGTAAATAGCATGCACTTTTCTTGAAGGAATCACCATAGCTTGGGAAATCCATTATGGCTTGGTGGACATTTTTGAATGAGCAGGGAATGTTCCAGTTTCATAGGTGATGTTTAAATCAAGCAAATGTGTTTACAGAAAAGTCACTCAAATTATAGCAGGTCCAGAATAGGATCTGTACCTGGTCAGCCTCAACAACAGTTTTGGGAAATGTACCGTACAGTGTGTGTGCATTTTTAGCGCTCGAAGCAAGGTTGTGGTGAAGTCTATGTGCAGTTTAAACACTTGAAGCAGCTGCGGTGAATTCTATGACTGGAGTCTTTTTTTTTGTGGTCGCTTAGCCTTTTGTGTGCAAGCCTGGCACTGCTTTGGGCAGAGTGACTGGCAGACAGACCAGCAGGTCCAAGTACGAGAACGTGCCACAGCGTCTCTCCGAAGAACACATGTGGATGATGCTGTGCGTTGTGAAAAGTCAATTTTTCAGCTTGTAGCAGGCGTCACACACTAAATATTTCGATTGTGAGGCTGCTGGACCAAATGCTCAACTCAACTTCTCAAGAAAGAGACCGCACCATGCATACAAGTGTTTTTATTGCACATTGTGCAGCGTTTTTCTTGAGAATGTGCGTTGTGAAGAAGCACACAAAAGTGTGTGTTTGAAAGAGGAAGTGTAGAATAGGGCTAGGTAGTGCCATGCATCCCATGGCGAAAGATTCATATTGCCATAGTAACCTAACCTCCATCCTCACTGTGCGAGCGTGCGTTCGTGCGCGCATGTGTGCAAGAGCAAGCGAGCGAGAGAGTCAGAAAGAGAGAGAGAGAGAATGCGACAGTGTGAAAGAGAAGAGAAGTGTAGCAAACATATTTGTAGTGCATCTCTCCGCACCCCTTTTTTTGATTGAATCTCTCTTGTGGTCTGTCTGTTGTTTTGTCTCTCAGTGTCTCCAGTCTGTGTTTTGGGTTTGGGACTTTGCCTCTTTCTCTCTTTCAGCACCTCGTATCCTGGTCCTGTCTTTCTTTCATACTTTGTCTTTCGTTAGCCCTTTGTCTGTTAACCAGTACTCTCTCTCTTTCTCCCTCTCCCTCTCTCTCTCTCCCACTCTCTCCCACTCTGTCACTCTCTCGCTCTCTCTCTCTCTTTCCTCCACTTTCTGGCCTTGTTATAATACACTCAACATAGCCCCCCTCTCTCTCTCTCTCTCTCTCTCTCTCTCTCTCTCTCTCTCTCTCTCTCTCTCTCTCTCTCTCTCTCTCTCTCTCTCTCTCTCTGTCTCTCTCTCTCTCTCTCTCTCTCATAGTCAGTCTCTCATTCTGTCTGTCTGTCTGTCTGTCTGTCTTGCTTTCTCTACCCCTTCGTCTCTCGGCAACATACTCGTATTGGATCACAGAAAATTTAACTGCACTGTGATGTCACAGCCTCCCCTGGCCTGTGATTGGCTGTGGCTGGCAGGAAGGGGGATGGGGGCACAGATGCCGTGGGCACAGTGAGAGCACGAGAGAGTGTGAGGGAGAAAGAAAGAAAGACAGAAACACAGACCGATAGACAGACAGACAGACAGGCCAAGAGAAAAGAGACACAGACAGACAGACAGACAGAACAACACCAGTTTATTGGGCTTTTTAAGTGTAGTGAAGTCTTTGGTTAGATGTCTTTTTTTCTCACATGCTTTTCACCATACTCTTTCTCTCACTGTGTCGGTCTATTTCACTGTGAGTTCAAGTTTTTTTTTGCTGAACCCTTGCCAGGACTAGTGAAAAGAGAACGCCGAAAAAGTAGAGAGAGGGAGACTGAGACGGGTGTGGCTCACAGTTACACACTCCCTCACACGCACACACACAGGCTACAAAGACACACACGCGTGCACGTAGACATACTCACACACTCGCATGTAGACACACACACACACACACACACACACACACACACACATGTAGACACACACACATGTAGACACACACATGCACGTAGACACACTCACATAAAGACACACATACACACACACACACACACACACACACACACACACACACACACACACACACACACACACACACACACACACACACACACACACACACACACACACACACACACACCAAAGCGCCAGGCTAATGAATCATCTGGCCTACTTGTCTCTGCCCTTGGTGAAATGGTGTCTGTGTGTAGACCTTAACGTGTTTGTGTGCGTGTGTGTATGTGTGTGTGTGTGTGTGTCTCTACGTGTGAGTGCGTCTACATGTGTATGTGCATGTGTGTGTATGTGTCTCTATGTGAGTGTGTCTACGTGCATCTGTGTGTGTGTGTGTGTGTGTGTGTGTGTGTGTGTGTGTGTGTGTGTGTGTGTGTGTGTGTGTGTGTGTGTGTGTGTGTGTGGGCGCCATGTTCCTTTATTAGCCTGTTTATCCGGTACTCGCCAGTTTTGTGTTAATCGTATCTCAACATGTGCATACTATATGAGTGTACGTACGATTTAGTGTTTTTGTACAATTTTGTGTGTCCGTCCTTATGCATGTTTGTACAATTTTCTGTGTTTGCATTTGTTTTTACAGTTTTGTGTGTGTGTACCGGTAGGGTTATTTAAGTGCATTGCCACTGCGCCTGAAAGGTGTTGCAGCAAAGGCGAGGAAGGATCGGTAAGACCCCTCTCCTAGCCTCAACGTCGATGCAACAACGTGATGGAAAAATCTATTTACGCAAGACCAGAAGACCAATAGTCTGGTTCTGTCTGTGTACCCTAGACCAGGGACTCTTAACCTTTTTGACGTTGAGGCCCATTTTTTCAGTGCAGAGTGGCCCAGGGCCCATCTATATTGCCCATGCCCACACATAATATATATACAACTAATTTGGCCTATTATATTATATTATATTATATTATATTATATTATATTATATTATATTATATTGTATTATATTGTAATGTATTATATTATATTATTGTTATTATTATTATTTAAATAATTTAATCCTGTTAAAAAATAGCAGGCCATCAATGAAACTAGGCCTATTATAATGCATTTTGTAATGGAAAAACTGTATTAATTGTGCTCATTCTTCTATGATGAACCCAATCCACTCACAATGCATCAAGCCACAGCCATTCATACATTTGAATGCTTCTCTGACATTGTGACTGCTCTGATTGCTATTTGTGATGAATCTGCTGACCCTGAATCAGCTGATTCAAGACGCGTTTACTTAGTGATGTTAGGTTAGGTTTCTTTATTAGTCTCCACGAAGGAGAAATGCTTTGAAGACAGGGAGGCCAACACAGAAAAAGAAACAACTGTACAACAATAGATAATAATACTGCACTTGACTAAATAAGACATACGCTGTCTTCAGCATCTTTATTTCATAATGTAGGACCATACGCAGTTGCACGGCCCTTCGCGGCCCACAAGCGCGAGGTTGAAAGTTTTCCGCGGTAAAATTTCTGAGCACGGCCCAGCTTTGGGCCGCGGCCCTATGGTTAAGAATCCCTGCCCTAGACGAGCAGCTTGCTTGCTTGCTTGCTCTCCTTCAGACTCCTACAGTGGAGACAGCACCGCCTTACAAATGCAAAGTGCAGTAACTATGCCAGCATTTAAACTGAGAAATATGCCTTCAAAGCCATGGCATTAGGTTGGATACTGTGGTTACTGCAAATTTGACATAGCAATATCTCTAAAACAGGACACGTACGGCTTTGTCACAAGATACAGGACCGACTCCTACAGTGGAGACAGAACTAGACGAGCACAGCACACAAGTCTTCTGTAGAGTCTGGACGAGCGCAAGTCTCAAATCTGTGTGTATTTAAAGACGGGTGCTAGCTAGGAGGACGCTGAGCCATGATTGTACCAGCCCCGAAAAGTCTGCTCCGCCTCTTTTCCCCAGGGGTTATGAGGTGTGTGTGTGTGTGTGTGTGTGTGTGTGTGTGTGTGTGTGTGTGTGTGTGTGTGTGTGTGTGTGTGTGTGTGTGTGTGTGTGTGTGTGTGTGTGTGTGTGTGTGTGTGTGTGTGTGTGTGTGTGTGTGTGTGTGTGTGTGTGTGTGTGTGTGTGTGTGTGTGTGTGTGTGTGTGTGTGTGTGTGTGCACGTACGCATGCGTAGGTGTCTTGCCCGAGGTAGGTATGGATAACATGGGGCCTGACTGCGAGCAGAGATAGTGAGGATGTGCTGTGAAACTGGAGATGAGCAGCAGGCAAGGAGAGGAGAGGAGGATGAAGAAAAGAGGAGAGGGGGGAGGAGGAAGAGGGGAGGAGGATGAAGAAAAGAGGAGAGGGGGGAGGAGGAAGAGGAGAGGAGGATGAAGAAAAGAGGAGAGGGGCAGGAAGAGGAGAGGAGGAAGAAGAAGAAGAGAGGAAGAGGAGAGGAGGAAGAAGAAAGGAGGAGGAGAAGGATGAAAAGGGGGAGGAAGAGGAGAGGAGGACGAAGAGGTGGAATACGAGAGGAGGAGGAGGAGGAGAAAAGAAGGGGCAGCTGAATGGAGGGGAATGAAGGTGAAGCAATGAAAGGAAAATGAGGAGGAGGGAGAGCAGGAAGAGGATAGAAGGAGAGAAGCTGATGGGGGGGGGGGGCAATGGGAGAGGGACTAGAGGGGGAAGCAGAGCAGAAGTGAAGGGGAGCAGAGCCGAAGGGAATGGATAGAGGAGAGAGGATGAGGAGGAAGAGAGGAGATGGATAGAGGAGAAGGGACTGGATAGAGGAGAGGAGATGAGGAGGAAGAGAGGAGCAGAAGGATATGGAATGGATAGAGGAGAGAGGATGAGGAGGAAGAGAGGAGCTGAGTAGAGGAGGAAGGGAATGGATAGAGGAGAGATGAGAGAGAGATGCAGAAGGATATGGAATGGATAGAGGAGAGAAGAGAGAGAGATGCAGAAGGATATGGAATGGATAGAGGAGAGAATATGAGGAGCTGAGTAGAGGAGGAAGGTAATGGATAGAGGAGGAGAGATGAGGAAAAGCGGACCAGAAGGATATGGAATGGATAGAGGAGGAGAGATGAGGAAAAGCGGACCAGAAGGATATGGAATGGATAGAGGAGGGGAGATGCGGAGGAAGAGAGGAGCAGAAGGATATGGAATGGATAGAGGAGGGGAGATGCGGAGGAAGAGAGGAGCTGAGCAAAGCAGAAGGAGCATCATGGAATGGCAAAGTGAGAGAGGGAAGAGAGGGGAGGAGAGAGATGAAGGTCTCACTGCAGGCGGTTGAGGCAAAGAGAGGAGGATGAGGAGGATGGGAAAATGAACAGATGAGGAAGGAGGGGCAGAATGGAAATTTGGTAGAAATTGAGGGAAAGACGGAAAGGATGGAGAGATGAGAGAGAGCGGAAATGAAGTTGAGAACAAATGTAGAGAACCAGGAAAAGAGAGTGGGCAAGGATGACAATGGGGTAGGTAGGTAGGAGGGAAGGAACGAGAGAGAGGCAGGCAGAGCAGGAGGGAGGCAGGGGAGGTGAGGTGAGGTGAGGTATGGCACTCTGGCAGGAGTCCATCTAGGTGGGGGGTGAGGGTGTAATCCTGGAGCTGTGTGTGTGTGTGTGTTTATTTAAGCGCGTGTGTGTGCATGTAGTATGTACGCATGCATTTGTGTGTGTGTGTGTGTGTGTGTGTGTGTGTGTGTGTGTGTGTGTGTGTGTGTGTGTGTGTGTGTGTGTGTGTGTGTGTGTGTGTGTGTGTGTGTGTGTGTGTGTGTGTGTGTTAATGTTTGTGTGTGTACGTGTGTGTGTGCTTGCGCGCTTGTGTATGTACGTGTGTGTACTTGCGTGTGTGTGTGTGCTTGTGTGTGCTTGCGCGTGTGAGTGTGCTTGTGTGTGCTTGCGCGTGTGTGTGTGCTTGTGTGCGTGTGCGCGTGCGCATGTGTGTGTGGTTTAAGGGCAGACGCCCCGCCAGGCTGCGTGCAAGCTCTGGGAGACGTCCCACTGACAACGCGGTCTTGGAGCCCAGCCAGCGGGTCGGATGGAGGGATAGAAGGATGGAGGGATGAGGGGATTGGTTGGGAAGGAAGATAAGAATCTGCGATGCATCTGGGGGTTTGGGATGGAAAGAAAGAAGGGCTGAAAAGAGAGGGAGAGAGGGAGGGAGGGGTGGTGGGTGGTGGTGGGGGGGGGGTGTAGGATGTGTGAATGGAACATGAATATGGTGAACTGAGTTGGTGCTGTACATACATGCATTTCCACAATTTTTAAATTCTGTGTAGACTGTGCTTGTGTGTTTTTTGTTTTTGTTTGTGTGTGAGTTTAGTCTGTGTGTGTGTGTGTTTACCTGTATTGCTTCCTCTGCGAGTGGGTGCAGTGTGTATGTTTAGTGTGTGCGTGCATGCATGCTTCTCTCCCTCTCCTTTTCTAAACTCAGTTGGTGCTGTACATAAAGCTGTGTACATTCCACATTTTTTTATTCTGTGTAGGCTGTGCTTGTGTGCTTTTTGTTTTTGTTTGCATGTGTGTGTTTGTCTGTCTCTCAGTCGGTCTCCGTCTGTGTATTTTAGACTTTGTGTGTGTGTTTGCCTGTATTGCTTCCTATGCAAGTGTGTGTGTTGTGCGTGCGTGCGTGTGCGAGTGTTTAAATGTGTACACGTACTGCTCGGAGTTGTTTTCCATTCCTAACGCCGTGGGTGAAAGAGCAACCCATTGCGGCTTGCTTCTCTCCTCTCTCTCTCTCTCTCTCTCTCTCTCTCTCTCTCTCTCTCTCTCTCTCTCTCTCTCTCTCTCTCTCTCTCTCTCTCTCTCTCTCTCTCTCCATCCACCAGTTTAGAGGTTGACTGACCAGATCTCTGGTCAGCTGGCTACCAGACCCAGGGACTCTGGGGCCTGACTAACGCAGTGGAGAGGAGAGAAGGGTTCACTAGACTTGCTCTTAATGGAAGGCGCCTTGCCGGAGACCTCTGTGTGTACCGTGTCTTGAAACGGCGTGTGTGTGCACGCGTGCGTGTGCATGTGCATGTGTGTGTGTGTGTGTGTGTCTGCGCACGCGCGTGTGTGCGCATGTGTGTGTGTGTGTGATTGCGTGTGTGTGTGTGTCTGCGTGCGCGTGAGTGTGTCTGTGTGCATGCGTGTGTGCACGCGTCTGTGTGTGTGTGTGTGTGTGTGTGTGTGTGTGTGTGTGTGTGTGTGTGTGTGAGCGTCAGCCAAGTCTTTGGCTTGTGCCGCAGAAGGGGAATTCCTGATGGAGGCTCAAAAGCAGGACTGACTCTGTGTTGCATGAAAAAGTAGCAAGACGGAGAGGGAGAAAAAAAAAAAGAAGTGAACCCCACCAACTTTCCCTCTGACTTTATAGCCCAGCAGGAAATCGTGTGGTGCATGAACAAAGTTCGACGCAAACGAAGAAATAAAAAAAGAATTGAACCAAAAATTCATTAATTAGAAACAAGTGGAGACAAGTGACCTCGATTCGTCCAAATCGTTTTTTTCCCTCCTCTCTCATTTGCATTTAACACACACTTTAAAAATACTGACGTCGAAACTCTCACATCTCAGCGTCTCGCGTCAGGAGGGAAACACTGGCTGAGCTTTTTGCTTCATGAGAGGAGAGGATAAATGACTGGGATGCTCAGATCGAGCAGCTCAAAGTCTATAAGAAGCAAGCACGCTGGGCTTTTGCTTTCCGGGAAGATAAGCGACTCGTGGTGGTGGTGGTGGTGGGAGGGATGCTGAAAACAAGACCCGTTGACCGAGCTCATCGTCCTTTTTAACTTTGTTTACAGTATGGAGTGGGGGAATTGTACGGTTCACTTGGCAGGGTTTTGGAGAATTTTTAGAAAGTGACATTGAGAAACATACAGTACAGGCCATTGAAACAAATGCCAGATGTCTGTCCCTGACCATACAGTGAGCCCCCTTTAAGCCCTCAGCCATGCTTTAGTCTAGAGTTGCTCTTTTGGGGGAGTAAAAGTTGAATCGTGGTGCCCTGTTTACTGTTAGACGATTGGCTGATTCCGTTTAGTACAAATGACTCGTGGTAAGCACTCCGAATGAAGGCGTCGTGTTTTAGCATGTAAACTAAATCAACAACTATTGCATTACATTGCACTTGGCTGACGCTTTTATTCCAAAGCGACTTGTCATTCTTGGTACAGGGTACTGGTAGCCTGGCGCTAGGCTAGCTGGCTCGCATTCTGACTCACTTGCTTTTTGTTTTGCCCAGCCCTAATCAGAGAGGCCCAAAACGGCACTCCTTCGCCAGCCAGGCACCCAGGCAAGTGCCTGTGGCACTGCCAGGAGCTCACCACGATACTGCCACTACGCCACCGCCACCGCAAGCCAGGGAATCGTAATCCGAACCATTACGCTGTCGTCAGCCAGTTTGGCTAATGGGGGAAAATGGGAAGCTGATTGCGACCATGAAGAGCGGGAACTGTGTGGATGTGAGGATGCTGATTGCTGATTGCTTTGTGGTTCGGTTGACAATGATGTGCGAAATGCCTCAGAAAGTTTTGGCAAAACCACTACTGGGAAGACTAACCATTGACCTCCCCAAATCATGGTTTAAGTGGTGCAGTGCCAAAATGACAGAACTGTGTCTGGTCAAAAAAGTAGTTCATGTTTGGGTTTAGCAGGAAATTGGAAATGAGTTGAGGGGGAAGAGAAAGTGGTAGTAAGTGCTCCGAGGGACAAAAAAAGTTAATTTCTTGACAACTTGAAAATGCAGTTGAGCTACAGCAGACTTGAAATGGAGTACGGGAGCAGCTCTGTAATATAGGCCTAGTAGGCCTAGAGCAACACTGAACTGGCTGATTGGTGTCCCCAACTCTCGCTACAAGAAGATGAAAAGTCAAACAAACGTCACTTTAGCTAAACCGCATTAGCTCATACGAAATCACACAACATCATTTTCCACCAGTGAGAGAGCGAGCGAACGAGCCAACAAGCGAGCGACCGGCTGAGATAAGAATCACTGCCTCTGGTTTAGAGCAGCAACATTGCGAAACAGCAGCCAGTCAGCCAGCCGAGCCTGCTCGTGGCCCTAGACCCACAGCTTGTTACTGTGAAGAAAACTGCTGTGGTAGGGACTTTTGGTAGAAACACAACACACCATTCAGAAGTACTGAGCGCCATAGGCATGTATTATGTCTGCAATGTGCTCTGCGATGCTTGTGACTGTACGTGTTGAGATGTAGGCATCAGTGTGCACATCCTTTAATACTGTTGGAGAAGTGTGTTCGTCTGAAATGGCACGGAGTTGCACTGTCGGAATATTGGAGGAAAAAACAAATTCCCCGAGGACTAAGGGTGAGCAAAAGACCCACTCTCGGACACCATGACCCCGACTTTATGAAGAACTGGGAGAAAATACTCAATAAGTGCTCATTGGATCTGACTTTATTAATCATTGAACAAACGAAGCGAGATGTTGAGAAAACAAAAAACGACATAAGCGAATTGAAGACTACACTAAAAGACATTGATGCGCCACAACTCTCCAATCTGGAAATGGAAATACAAACTGAACTGAAGACATTCGAAGAAGACCTCAAGGCCTACAAAATAAGAAAATTCGAAAGGGACGCAGAGGATTATAGAACAGGCTCGGTGTACAACTGGAAGCGCAAAGACAAACCCAGAGTTCCGAAACCTGCTGCGCACCCGCGGCGTTATGGGAGACCACCAGAGCGCAGACCCAATCGAGACCTGCTACTCACAAGCGAGTCCGAAACTTCAGACCAAGGCCACACAAGTGCTTCCTCCACTGATGATCATTTTTTAGGAGGGAGAGGGAGAGGGAGAGGGAGAGGCCAACGAGGAAAAAGACGCGGAGGGGGCAACGGAAGCCGAGATCCAAATCGAGTGACCCGCAGTCTACAACGGAACATACGGTGATAAACATTTCAGATTATCCTCTTACGACTACACAAACAAGAGTGTTGAGTCGGGGACTCTCCTTTGTTCCTACAAATAAATTGAATGCCTTCAACATCCAGGTTGACCAGTTTAAGTTTTTAAGACAATTGCATTTGAAACATTTTTTCATGATAAACCTGCTACTGTTGTTGGTACTAGGAATGTGGTTTTAGATTCCTTGAATAAATTAAAGAAAAAGTCTACATTCATGCCGCCAGGTAGCCAGAATCCTACTTTGGTCACTTTTGGTAAACTTGTGGAAAGAGATATTAATGCATTAACCAAGAAATCAGGCAAACACAACACGAAATGGAATCTTACTAAAGTGGAAAGAAAGGCACTGGAAGAATTAAAGGACAATACTGATATAGTTGTGAAATCTGCAGATAAGGGTGGAGCGATTATAGTTCAAAATGCTAAAGACTATGCTGCTGAAGCTCTGCGACAACTGAATAATGATTATTTTTATCAGCATTTGTCAAGAAACCCTTTGGATGAATTCATAAAAGAAAGAGACATCTTACTTGATAATGCCATTGAAAATAAGTGGTTGTCCAAGAACCAATATGATTTTTTGAGAGTTCTTCATCCTGTCACACCTGTGTTTTACTTACTGCCTAAGGTCCACAAAAGGTTACAGAACCCTCCTGGTAGACCAATTGTTGCCAGTAAAAATTCCCTAACTGAACCTCTGAGTCAATTTGTGGATGTTGTCATCAAAGATATTGTTAAAACACTCCCTAGCTACATTTCTGATACCAGGGATGTGCTTAAGTTATTGTCTAACATCACCATCCCTGATAATGTTTATCTGGTTACATTTGATGTGGAGAGTTTGTACACAAACATCCCCCATGAAGGTGGTCTGGAAGCCATGGCCCACTACCTTGAATCACAGGATGATGGCCTGCCTACTGAACTTCTATTAAACATGACCAGGTTTATTCTGAAATCAAATTATTTCCTCTTTAATAACAAATATTTCTTACAGGTTCAAGGCACAAGTATGGGTTCCCCATTTGCACCCAACTATGCAAATTTATTTATGGGGCTATGGGAGGAGAAGCATATATTTAACAATAATCCCTTTAAAGATAACCTCTTAATATTTAAACGTTTTATTGACGATATTCTATTGGTTTTTACGGGCTCTGAACATGACTTAAGCCTTTTTAATAAATACATCAATGACACACATCCTAATTTAAAATTTACCATGGAGTACAGCTCTACCAAAATTCATTTTCTTGATCTTGAAATTACTCTCCATAACAACATGCTTGAAACCTCAATCTACAGGAAGGAGACTGACAGAAATACGATCCTTCATGCGTCCAGTTTCCACCCTGACCATATTGTAAAAAATATCCCATATGGTCAGTTTGTAAGACTAAAGAGAAATCTGCAGTAATGATGAGGATTTTGAGGTGAAAGCTAATGACATGACAAAACGTTTCAGAGAAAGAGGGTATGATGAAACTGTGATTGACCAGGCGAGGGGGAGGGCCTCCCACAAAAATAGGAGTGAATTATTGAATCCGGCTCCCAAGACGTCTGATAGTGTCGTCACTTTTGTCTCTGAGTATTCCACTGGCTCCAAACAGGTGAAAAGAATTATAAATAAACATTGGAAACTCCTGAAATGCGACCCGAGTCTGAATCACCTACCTGACAAACCCAGATTCTGCTTTAAACGGGGAAAAAACATCAAAGACCTTGTGGTCAGTTCCATGTACCAAGAAGTACCTACTCCAGTACAACCAGCTGACTGTCCAAACCTCTTTTTGGTAACTATAGGTGTGGAAAAGTGTGCTCACTGCTCCAACACAGTGGACACTAAAAACCTTCACCCACCCTCACACAGGCGAGAAGTACAAACATTAAGCAATTTATCAATTGTGTCTCTACCCATGTAGTTTACATGCTAAAATGCCCTTGTGGCCTTATGTATATCGGTCAAACAAAGAGGAACTTAAAATTAAGAATCGCCGAACATAAAGCTCCATTAGAAATGGCAATATGGAGTATGCAATAGCCAGACACTACAAGGACCGAAACCATGGCTCTGCTACAACTTTAAGGTTTGTGGGTATTGAGAGGGTGATGCCAAATCCAAGAGGTGGAGATCTGATAAAACAACTGTTAAAAAGAGAAGCACACTGGATACACAAATTGAATACTGTTGAACCTCATGGATTAAATGAGAAGCAGGAGTTGAGTGTTTTTTTGTGAATTGAATGTGTATTTAGATGTTGTACAAGCTGATGAATTGTATTATGAAGTGGAATGTTACTGATGATATTTGACTTACATTTCTAATATAGATGACTTGAAGACATGATGCTATGCCTTAACTCTGTGGGATTTATTTTTCTAGGCCTATCTGAGTTAATTTTACTGGATTTGTGTAATATTGATGAATATGCAACATTATGACTATTTTCTGTGGTATTTATTGACCTATCTGAATGTAACTGATGGAATTGTGTTACCTTTGTATATAGCCTTTGCATGGGGACATCAATGTGAAAAATATTGTTGTGATGGCCTGCATGGACTGATCATGTTTTACCTACTTTACGCACCTGTGGGGATGGGTTTTGAGACTATGCACAAGATTGGTAGCAAAGAATCATGTGATCATTTGGCACTTTATTTGTACACCTGGGTAATGGGGGTTTGGCATAGAGCGAACCTGATGACGCATTGGGCGAAACGCGTTGTTCGCTCCAAGAAATAAAGTTAAGAAAAGTAAGCAGTGTGCGGTGTCTCTTGACTTTTGGTTTACTGTTGGAGATTCCTTTAAACACAATTTGGGCTGTGCTGTAATAATTGCTGTAATAACTGCTGTAATAACTGTTAGGCAGTCGTGTATGTGTGTGCGTGTGCTGTCTGTGTCTGGGATGCTCAAGTCTTTGTGGCTATCCATCCATGTCTCATTGAGATCTGAGGATCAACATTTACTGCTGTTGTTAGTCTGTCACCCTGCTGCTTGAAGCTTGGCCCTTAGTTGATGGAGGTGCTGCAGGGAAGCGGAGGGAGGAGGAGTTGGTTGATTGGGTGTGTGTGCATGGTGGTGGGGGAGGAGAGGAAGGTGGAGTTGGTTGATGGGGATTGGGTGCGTGTGCGTGTTTGCTTGCTTGGCCAAGCAGTAATGGGTTTGTGCACTCCAAGGGTTCAATCGAAGCGCCGTGTCAGTAGACCACGCCCCGCGTACACCTCTAATTGCTGTTCCAGAGCCATCGAGGGTGGGGAGAGCAAGACGGAGAGGGAGGGAGGGAGGGAGACCGAGACGGAGAGAGAGAGACACACACCAGTGGCTCTCTCATCGCTATCTTCGCTTCCCCCATCCTCCTCTCTTCAGCTTTTCTTTTCCCAATAATCACCTTTAATCCACTCGTGAGAGGAGTGCTGCCGATTTTCTGTGTATTTATTTATTTATTTATTTTCATTGAGTGTTTCAGGGGTAGAGATGCCAGCGCTCACTGTCCCCCCTACGTCAATGCTTCTTTTTCTGTCTAATGCGTCACCTTTAATCCCCTCGTGATGGAAGAAGGGCTTAAATGTTGTATTTATTTTCATTGAAAATTTCAATTTCTTACATGACGTAAAAATGTAAAAACTATTTCATTGACACAGTTTCGGTCAGACCAGAGGGATACCTTTTGGGGTGAAAAAGCAATGGCCCAATGGTCACATGCTGCGACAATAACGATTGCCAATCGGGCTGCTTGTTGTTGTTGTTGTGTGGAGTCAAGACATCTGAATCATCACCCCTGTGTTTGGAGGAGCTTTTAGGTGGAAAAAATCCCACAAATGAAATGATTCATTCTAAATTAAAGGCTTAGTCATTTGCATTCAGCTGGATGTGATCTGCTCCTGACATATGTCTAATCTCTGTGTTCTTTCTTCTAGATTATGTATATTTTGAAAACTCCTCCAGTAACCCCCTGCTCATCAGGCGAATAGAAGAACTCAACAAGGTAACTAAGGCTTTATTTACAACATAACAGGCATGAAAATCCCTCACCTTTCGGCGAAATTCGTCGTTTTGAAATCAAAATGGGTCATTTCTGTGAATCGTGTAGATCCGAGGAGAAAAAAATTAGGGGGGGTGTCAAGCGAGGAGAAAACTGTAGCGCCAACTTACTGTATCATTAAGTAGCGCTCTACCGCAGAAAACTTCAGTTTCAGAAGAGATTCCACAACTGACAATGACGTTTGACCAATCACAGCATTTGTAGCTGTCGGCACAGCCAATAACGTGAACGAGCACAATCTAAGTCCCGCCCTTCATACTTTTCTGTGAAAGCACAATTTATAACAGGTGCCACTTTGTTCTGCGGGTCTGGCGTAGTTGTATCAAATATCTTTCTTTATAGTTCTAGAACATCTCTGATTATAAGCAAATGTCCAAACGATCTGTCACAGATAGTCTACACGTTTCCCAGAGAGGTAGCTTGAGATCATGATACTTGTTATGATATCAAGACGCAAGCATTTCGATGAGAAGTGAGTGGATACTAGCCACAGTGGGTAAGGTGTTTTTCCTAATAATTTAAAACCGCATTTGCCCTGCCCACGTGAAAAAGTATTTATTCTCAAAATAGCTCCGTTAATGAAAGCTTGGGTAGGCCTACGGCACGTTTTCCTGACGGCTATTTTAACGGATCTGTGCGCTACGAAATAGCGAAAGTATCTAGGCACTACGGAGAAGAAGCGCATGTAGGCTACGCTAGGCTTCCAACATCATGCTTCGAATCATATGCTGCAGCATCTTATAGCACGCACGAGAGAGGGAGAGGGAGAAAGAGTGAAGCCTAACTTAGTCAATCGTTTGACACGGTCAAATTGTTATAGGAATCATGCCACGTTTTTTGTAATCCCTTGGTAGCCTACATCTATACATATTAAAAATCTACCGATTTATAGTTAGTGGAACACGGTCAAACTGTTTTTTTCACGGTCAAAGTTGGAGCTTTCCTATAATTTTTTTCATAGGGAAACAGATATACTAGGTGAATAGACTAAAATTTGAGTAGTTTGGATAACATTTCAGTAGTTTATCCAAACTGTGACAAAGATTTTTTTGTATTAGGCCTGAAATATGAGGATTAACTGTTCAAACGAGATCACAACCAGGCAAGCGTTGAGGGGACATTGGATAGTGTTGAGAGGAGGAGGTGCTGCTTAGTTGCCATTGGGGGACATTAGTCTATTTTATTTTTAAGGGGGGCATTGGCAGGGTTTTGATGAGGTCAATGGGGTGATGGGAAGCTTATGATGAGGTCAAGGGGGAATTTATTTTTTTTAAAGGCTGAGAAACAAAACCCATTTTATCTATCTATCTATCTATCTATCTATCTATCTATCTATCTATCTATCTATCTATCTATCTATCTATCTATCTATCTATCTATCTATCTATCTATCTATCTATCTATCTATCTATCTATCTATCTATCTATCTATCTATTTATCTATCTATCTGCCCCCCTCATCAGACATAACAGCATGACAATCATGAAGTAACAAAGATGGTTGTCAGTTCTTCTTATGTTCATTGTCCCTGGGTCGCTACAATATGCTCAAAATTCATCATTTAAAGACGGTTTTAGCTAAATTTTTTCCCATGGGAGAGCATGCCCCCAGACCCCCCTAGTATGACTCTTATACAACACTATCCCCCAAAAAGGCAACTGCACACCACACATGCGTGCGCACCGCTGCAGCACACGCGCCATGCCGCACCTTTCTCACCTTTTTCACCCCTGACCCGTTTTCATGCCTGACATAAAACCAGCCCGTCGAGGCTTCCATGTTTATGGTTGGGAATGTTTATGTCTGCATTTATTTTTGTAAGTGTGTGTGTGCATCCGCTTGCATCTGTGTGCGGCGCACTTGCATCTGTGCCTTCGTGCATACATGCTTGTTGTATATGCTTGCGAGTGAATGACAAGTTCTACCTGTATATTTGCGCTCGTCATACAGTGTGCCTGTATAGTGCTCATGTTTCCTTACCATGTGGTCGTGGGTGTTTTTTTGACGTGTGTGTGTGTGTGTGTGTGCGGCTTCACAGACGGCGAACGGGAATGTGGAGGCCAAGGTGGTGTGTTTCTACAGACGCAGAGACATCTCCAGCACACTGATCGCCCTGGCCGACAAACATGCACGTGAGTGTCTCCCACCCACCACCATTCACATGTTTCGGGGTGCGCAACACCAAGCTCCCGTTTCTCTTATTTTAAATGACACTTTTCTGAAACGTCACATTAAGCGAAAGGGGAGCTCACAGTTGCAGACTTAATTTCTGTTTCCATGCGACTTTTCTAGTCCTGCACCCACTTTTGAGAGGGGTGTGCGTGATTTTTTTTTCTTTCTTTAACCATGTTTGGTGTCTGGCTGTCTGCCATGAGGAAGAGGGAGACAAACAGAAAGACAAGTAGAGAAATGTATCCCAGCATGCAGAGCTGGTTGAGACCTGTCCTCAGATTGCTCTTTTTTGTTGTTTGTTTACCTGAATGATTTTTGTTGTGAAATTTGGTTCTAACAATAGCAGCACAATCGGCAGAGTTTTTTGTTTTTGTTTTTCCCCAATGAATCAGTGTCCCTGAAACAGAGTCAGGGCTGGGATCATGCTATTTGGGGCCCTAGGTAAAAAAATGACAAGGGCCCCTTATCTTCTCCTCAAAATATTGGGGATTGAATACACGTACATAATCACTCATTACCATGGGCAGGGGCGGTTCTACCATTGGGCAAGATCGGGCAATTGCCCGGGGCCCAGTGCTTCCAGGGGCCCCGTCATCCCCTATGTCAACTCCACGTGGAATGCATATTCAGGCACTCGGGGCCCTGAATCTCAGTAGGGCCCCCAAAGTGCAAAGTAGCGGTTCCTGCGCGAATTGCAATATATCATTCAGTACAAGTTGAAGGCACTCGCGTGACCTGTGTGAAGAGCATGTCTTCTGACAAAAGCACGTTGTATATATAGCCAGTGGCACACTTCAGCACGACGGTGGGACTTAAATTTGAACTCAACATTATGCCACAAGAAAATTAATAGTAGGCTACTTTTAGCAACTGTAGGTCACATGGGTGGTAGAATTATACAAATAAATGTTTCAAATGAATGAAGGACCATATAAGAACGATATTTAAGTGGATTTTAATTGATTTTATTTCTTGTACATTGCGGCCTTGAATTGTGGATACATTATACCGGTAGTAGCCTAATACAGTCTTATTGGCTGTTTGGAGAGAGCGCCAGTTGCATCGGCAATCTACCGTTATTTCGAATGTCAGCCTGCCCCAGAGAGCTGATGCGTGGGAGCTTGTCCTTTCTTGATAATAAGCCACATTAGGTCATGGTTGTCAGTGACTCGGTCGTTTGCCTATGTTGTAGCATGCCTTCTTGACCTTGTTTATGGAAGTAGGCAGAACATGATTTTGTGCATCTTGATAAAAAGTCCGTGTTACAACTTACCCGGCGTAACTTTGCCCCGCGCTCCCCTACCTCAAGACAGATTTGTAAAATGACCAAGTCACTTCAATCGTCAGTGCTAGCATGAACGTAGTGGATATTCAGAAGATATGTTGTACAGAAGCTACAAAGAAGGCACGGTAGGGGTTTATTCCTTTCAATCATGATGTCCGCCGCAGCACAATTTTGATACCGTATCATGACATACTTCACGCATTGTTGTCATTCGGTGTAGGCTAACTATAGTCAAAAGTTGATAGCTCTAATGTCGGCTCCATGTCGGTTCGCTGCATTTATTTCTGGTTAGCATGACGGAAGTTTGGCTATTGTAGTCTAGCTGTTATATCACGTCACGAAGCAAGCTATCACTTCAGAGTTGTGAGCGATAGTTATTAGTTAGAGAGACGGGACTTGTTAACTCTTCAACAGATGTGTGCACGCGCAGTTGGCGCAAGGTGCCTGTTGTTTCTCTTTTGTTGCCTATTTCGGTTTCTGAAATACAACAGTATCTACTTCAGACCCCTTTCCTCTGTACTGAGTGTTCACTGGCTCAAGAGTGCAGTGTGCATTATGGTGCACCGTGGTGTGTCGACTCGTGACTGTGTTTTCATCGGTGTGTTGTGCTATGTTTTCGTTCAAGGGGCGCATCACCATTTTTTTTTTTTTTTTTTTAAGTTTTCGTTTGTAATCAACCCTCTACCGCGAATTGTGTCATTCTATCTTCTTTGCCCATTTGTGGAACGAGTGTGGGTCTGTGGCTATTTCCCACGTGTTGCAGGCTGAATGCTCACATCAACAGCATAACTAAATCATTTGTCACCTTAGGGAGAAATTAATGCTTTATTACCTGCAGAGTTTGCTATTGTAATAGCCTGCCCTTACAGCCATTCCCAAAAAGTCACTCAGGCAGGTGAAACTTATCCACAGTTCTGTGAATTCTAAATAGCAAAAGAGATCACAACACTCCAGTATTCGGTCATTTCACTGGCTACCATGGTACCACTGCAGTGAGGGTTTTTTGTTTTGCTTTGAGAATTGAGTTTAAAGCAGTCCTGATAGTCTTTAAGTCATTAAATGCCTTGGGCCCTAAATATAGGCTATTGTAGATTTGCTAGAGCAATATCATCCTTAGATGCCTTAGGACTTAGGTCTTCTCTGGTAGTGTCTAGGGTCAAATCCAGATAGGGTGAAATGGCATAGTCATTATGCTTCCTGCTGGGGCCAGTAGTGTCCAAATAAGACCTGCCAAACTGCATGATTCAAAATAATTAAAAACAGCTTCCTTTTCATTGCCTTTGGTGTTAGGTTATTACTATCTTTAGCTTATATATTTTTCTCTCTTCTCTTTCTTTTTCCTTACTCTTTAGCACACTGAATGACAGTTATGTATGATCATGTGCTATATACATTTTTGATTGAATATGGGGCCCACCTAGACAATCTTGCTTATGGGTTCCGTTGTTACGCCACTGCCCGCATACATTATCCATTATCCGATTATTAATTACGGTAATCATTTAAAGGGGGCCTCAAAATTGTTTCTTGCCCAGGGCCTCAGATTTCCTAAAACCGCCCCTGACCATGGGGCCCCCTTGTGTGTGTCAAAAAAAAATAAAAAAAAAAAAAAAAAAAAAAAAAAAAAAAAAAAAAAAAAAAAAAAAAAAAAAAAAAAATAAAAAATAAAAAAAAAAATAAAAAAAAAAAAAAAAAATATATTAAAAAAAAAAAAATAAAAAAAAAAAAATAAAAAAAAAAAAATAAAAAAAAAAAACAAAACAAAAAAAAAAAACAAAAAAAAAAAAAAAAAAAAAAAAAAAAAAAAAAAAAAAAAAATTAAAAAAAAAAAAAAAAAAAAAAAAAAAAAAAAAAAAAAAAACAAAAAAAAAAAAAATAAAGAAAAAACAAAAAAAAAAAAAAAATAAAAAAAAAAAAAAAAAAAAAAAAAAAAAAAAAAAAAAAAAAGAAAAAAAAAGAAAAAAAAAAAAAAAATAAAAAAAAAAAAAAAAAAAAAAAAAAAAAAGAAAAGAAAAGAAAAGAAAAGAAAAAGAAGAAAAGAAAAGAAAAGAAACTGGGGACCTAGACAATTGCCTAGTTAGCCGGCCTGGTTGTGTTCTGACAGGCCTGAGCACAGTTTGCTAAGGCCAACTCTTCATTCCTCAGCTCAGTAGCCCCAGCCTCACCTCCACGTTCCCAGTGCTAACTCTCTGTTGGTGAGATGGCTGTCTGTAGGTCTATCTATATTCCACATCTCAGCATTCAGACATCTCACAGAGCAGTGGTTCCTTTCTCTCACGTACCCTCAAAGCATTTTTGTCATACCCAG
>NC_085875.1:46957269-46967269 GCF_034702125.1 Engraulis encrasicolus | reverse complement strand
GCCAACACATTCACTCTCACCACACTCACTCGCGCATGCTCACTCTCCCACAAACTATTTCTCTCCCTCTTTCACACTCCCCTTCTCTCAAACTCACAAAATGACCTTCTACAACTCTTTCTTTCTCTCTTTCTTTCTTTCTTTCTTTCTTTCTTTCTCTCTCTCTCTCTCTCTCTCTCTCTCTCTCTCTCTCTCTTTCTTTCTTTCTCTCTCTCTCTCTCTCTCTCTCTCTCTCTCTCTCTGTTTCCTTCACTCTCTCTTGCTAGTCTTTGTTTCTTGTCTGTCTCTCTAACTTTCTTGCTCAATATGACTATTGCTTAGCTTTTTTATAACCCTTATTTCAACTCTTGCCTCCCTTCCTCTATAGTATTTTTCCCACACCCTTTCTTACATTTATCGTCACTCTTTCTTTTGAAAGGGAGGACACTCCCGTGGGTGACATTCACAGAATTATGGCTCTGGAAAAACAATGTATAACCTCATGCTGTACAACTTTCACCTAGCCCTTTGACAGATACCAGCTAGCCTAGTAGCTTCAGTGGCAAACCTACACCCTGATGCCTTAAAAAGCCTGTATGGCTTTGGTGGTGTTCAGCTTTTGCTCTGCATGTGACACTTGTGCTAGCCAAACCCTCCTTCAAGAGCCACCCTACTGGTCAGATGATTTGTGGCCTGGTGCCTTTACTGGCTAGCATGCTCGAAATTTCCTCGTCTTTGCTGTAAAGTTGTGGGTTTGAGTCTGGGGCAAAAACTGCAGTGGTATAGCTCTGGGACTGAAGATGTCTGCAGTCTGGTTTTGCTTGGTGGTGTGTGCCACTTGCACTCTGCCAGTGACCCAGGTGCCAGCTCGCTAGTAAGCCCTCCCTCCTGATGCCTTTAGAGTCACCTTACTGGTCAGGTGACTGGTGCCCTGGTGGCTTTCCCAGTCTGCTGCCTCTAGCCATCATGCTCGAGCTCGACTCCTCGCTGTGAAGTTGTGGTGTGAGCCTGAGGCTAAACGGCCAGGGATGACCCTCGAGGCTAAACGGCCGGGGATGACCCTGCTTAGGCCCATCACTCCCAATGGAGCATAGGCCATCTAAGTAACTAAGCCAGACCCTGCTTAGACTGGTGCTGCTCATGCCGTAATACTGTTAGTGCTAACTAACTGGTGCATGTGTCTACTAACCAGTGTAACTTCAAGCTGCCTTAAAGTCTATGTATTGTGTTGGGGCATTGTTGCGACATTCTTTTAATGGTTAGAAATGTGTAGATGATTGTGTCAACATGGACCACAGTATATTGTGACTAAAAATTAAAAAGCGCTTTCAAAAAGGTCATTTTTGTCCAGAAGGGCAAAGGGGCCACCTAGTCCCTATCTGTGGCGGCCTATGATGCTTACTAACTAACACCTTTCTAGGATGCTGTTCTGTGTTTTGGATGGAGATTTTCAGTGGTGGCCAGGGAAGCAGTCAGGGCATCTCACTGATGGACATGGGGGTTATGTTTTGGTTGCTGCACAGATTTAATCACTTTTCAGGACACAGTCGTTGCGTTCAAATTTTAGGCCTATTTAATTTTAACATTTGCTTAACCAGGAAGGGTCCAGTTGAGTCACAGTGACTCTTCTTCCAGGGAGTCCTGACCAAGAGGCAGCAAGTAAAAAGACATGGCACAAAACTGCCAAAACACTAGGCAACAACAAACTACAAAATATGTGCTGTATCTAAAAGCAAGACAAATCTCATAAATATAAAACAACAGACAGTACAGCCTGGGACTCTAAAGACAAGAGACTGCAAGAAGACAAAACTCACATAAATCCTAAGATAAAAATGCAAGCTAAACAATAATAAAAGGGTAAATGAAAGTAAACCCATGTGCACCATATCTAAAAGCAATTGCACTGCTCTGTAACTATAACTGTAACTATAACCAACACCTCGCTAGGTGCTGTTCTGTGTTTTGGATTGAGGCGTTCAGAGCAGCCTGACTCTAGACGCATCGTACTGATAAACATGCTCATGGGGTTTTCTTTGCAGGATTTGCAGACCTTTAATCAATCACTTTTAGGACACAGAAGTCATTTCAATTATATGGGTCTGTGTCCTTTAAATACGTTCACATTTGGATGATCTGCGACACCCTGTGTGTGTGTGTGTGTGTGTGTGCTTGCATGCGTCCCTGCATTTGCTTATGTGTGCATTTGCACGCACATTTTGGGTGAAGGACCAGAAAGGTGAATTTGATTTTGCATGCAGGAGAGCTTAGTGAATGAGCTGGAAATATAAGTATTGATCTTAGACACTTGCATCTCAACACCTCTGATTGCCCCTCTCTCTCTCTTGCGCTCTCGTGCTTTCTCTCTCTCGCTCACTTGCTCTCTCACTCTTGCTCTCTCTCTCTCTTGCTCTCTTGCTCTTTCTCTCGCTCTCTCTCTCTTCCCTTAATGAACAGCTGAATGATTTGTTTGGTTCAATCCACCATCTCTCCATCTCCCCATCTCTCGCTTTCTCTTTTTACGCTTCTTGATTCTATCTTTCTCTGTGTGTGTGAAGTATCCAATCTGATCTTGTGGCACATTTCTGAGGCACTTTTGTGCCTATTTGTCCTTCAGATGAAATCGAGAGAATAAAATAGGAGTGCGGTGAGGCGAAGACTGATTGGCAGATCTGAGTGGGCGATAGGAGAAGGACTATTTGTGCCAATAGATGTCTACATTGATACAAGAGACTGAGCATTCCCATTGAAGCAAGGGCCATCATTGTGGTTAGTCTCCACTACGTACTTGTTTTATTGTTAAAATAACACTTCAGAAGGCACACTATACCGCCGCACTGAATCGGACGGATCCGATGACGGGAGGTTCTTATTGGATGGATCTGGCTCAACACTTAGCATGCATGCCAAACGAACTGTCTCAATGACAGCCTGCTATTTTCCCACTGTGTAATTGGAGGAGAGGCAGTTTGGCAGTTTGGCACTACGTTCTGTATCTCTGTCTTTCATCAAAAGGTCGACTTCATCTTGACGACTTCACAGAGATCTGCAAAAAGAGCTGCCACATTTTGAACTGGATGTAACTCTTACACAATAGCACTTTTAGCACTACTGTTTATGCCTTGCAGTCTGTGTATAGACTGAACAAACAGCACTGTTGAAATATCAGGAAGTGTTGCCAATGTGTATTTAATAGATGTGTTAGGAATGTTTTATAAAGGCTGTCCTTGCTAGTTGCTCAGGGAGGTATTTTTTTGGAAGGTCCAAAGAGCCTCCTCTCCTCACAGGAAGTGTTATAAATACTTTGTATTACATTACATTACATAACATTAAATTGCATTACATTACACTTGGCAGACGCTTCTTATTTAAGTTATTTTTTAATGTTTTTAAAAAAAAAGTAGATTAGCACAGGGTTAAGTAGAGAAGATAGACACGCATGCACACATCCCCACATACCCACATACATGCCCTTATACTTAATAAAGGCTGTCCTTGAGAGTCAGGGGTGTTCTCTTCTGGAAGCTCCAGAGAGGCTCTCCTCAAAGGAATAAAGAGGTTGTGAATGCTTTATGAAGGCCTTCTCGGAGAGTCAACAGTAGGGGGTTTCTTTTGGACCTCCAAAGAAACTTTCCTCTCAGGAAGGGTTATTAGTGCTTTATAAGGGCTATTGATGCTTTAAGTTTCTACTGTATATGGGGCAGCCGTGGCCTAATGGTTAGGGAGGTGGCCCTTGAGATCAATGGGGCTGCAGGTTCAAATCGCAACCTTGCCTCTCCCCACACCCCCATCCATGGCTGAAGTGCCCTTGAGCACATTGCTCCAGGGATCATAACCAATTCTCTGTAAATAACTAAGTCACTTTGGATAAAAGCGTCAGCTAAGTGTAATGATTGTAATGTAATTTTATGAAGGCTCTTTGTATTAGACTTGGGGGTTTCTTGTCTCACTCCAGAGAGCCTCACTCGTCAGAGGACTGAAGACTAGGTTATTAAGTAAGGGTTAACGTTCGGCGAGAAGGTCGCTACCGTGGAATAGCAGCACGACAGAGAGAATCTTTAGACCCCGACGCGGAGCGGAGGGGTCTTGTTCTCTCTGAAGTGCTGCTATTCCACAAAGCGACCGACTCGCCGAAAGTTAACCCGCTTATTATATGGATATACTTAAATGATTCACACATGGCAGGGACATTTCTTTAGGCCTATTTAATGTTAAGTCTATTATAGTTTTTAATGTCAAAAGACTGTTGCTGCGCAAAACAAAACAGTGCCGTTGTGGAACACCGCTAGGCAACAGCTAGGTAGCCAGGACAACAGGTGTTGTCTATCACAGCAGCTGATTAGAGTCTTGTTGAAAAGTCGCTTTAGCAGTGAAAAGTCTTGTTGCCATTGACAGCGGTCTGTTATAGACCAACCCGTCCGTTATCGAAAAATAACAGACGTGCGAACGTTGGGGAGCCCCGTTGAAATGAATGGAGCATTCGACCGATGACGTCACACCTTATAATAATGCTTTATAAAGGCCTACAGTAGCTGGTCAGGGTAGGTCGGCTGCCCTACAATGCCAAAGTGCAGTAACTACACATTTTGTCAAACTTGAGTTTAGATTGAAAATGGTCTTCATTACACCTCCTTGATCTTTTGACAAATCCTTGTGGTCCATATTTGCAGTAACTTCCATATCCAACCTAATACCAAGGCTTTAAAGGCATTTTCAATGTAGTTACTGTGTTGTGTACTGTGTACTGTGTAGTTACTACATTTGACCTTTGTAAAGTAAAGAGGTTATGAATGCTTCATAAAGGCCCAGCTAGTCTGGGTAGGTGGTGCTCTTCTAAGGGGTTATGAATGCTTCATAAAGTATGAGCTAGTCTGGGTAGGGGGCCGTTCTTGTGGAGCTCCACAGAGCCTCACTGCTCTGCTCACAGGAAGCGTCACGGGAGCCTGGAGCCAAGGCGCATACCAATCAGCCACAGCTAGCCGATACTCGCTGCCGGCAGCCCGCCACGCACACACACACACACACACACACGCACACGCACACGCACACGCACACGCACACACACGTGCACACACACACGTGCACACACACACACACACACACACACACACACACACACACACACACACACACACACACACACGCGCGTGCACACACACACACGCATGCTTGCACGCACACACACGCATGCTTGCACGCACACACACGCATGCTCGCACGCACACACACACGCTCACACACACTCTTACACACACACACACGCACACACACACACACACACACACGCACACACGCATACACACACTAGACACCGCTTGCTCGCTCACTGTTGCCTAGCAACCAGTAATACTGTTGTCCCAGTACCCAGTGCTAGTGAGGGTAATACTGATGTAGCCAACCCAACATCATGTTGGTTCGCAATCAATAACAAAAAGCCCTTATGTGTGGGTTTAAACTCAGAGCAAACGCTGCTACTGCTGCTGCACAATATAACTCTTATTTCAGAAAAAAAGACCACATTGTAGGCCGCCATGTATAGGCATTGTAATGCATTGACATGTAAATTAGAATTTGCATTCTGATTTGTCATGGCTTGGGAAAGGAAAGGGGGTGGAATTCATGTTGAATTGGTGTTCCAACTCCACCCGTTTCTTTTTTTTTGGATGATTGCTCTGCAATGGTGGGTAAATTTGTGCCGTGTAGCGATGCCGTGTGTGCTGCTGATGGAATCAAATGACGTCTCTGTGATTGTGTGGTGACCTCTTTGATCTTTTCGTGTTTGCACTGATGTTTGACTACTTCTCAACTCCCCCAACCCCCCAACCACACACACACACATGCACATACATACAAACACACACGCACATGCATGCACAAACACACATGCATGATCTCACACATACACACGGTCACTCTTCCACACTATCACACGCACACTCACACTCGCACATGATCCACACACTCATGATCACACACACACACAGACACACACACTCACTTGCCTGCCCACCTCCCCCACACACACAAATTCCACCCCACATCCAAACAGACACTCATGATCATGTGCGCATGCACGCGCGCGCACACACACACACACACACACACACACACACACACACACACACACACACACACACACACACACACACACACACACACACACACACACACACACACACACACACTCCACCTTCCTTCCTCTACAAATAAATAATCCTCACCACATGCACACTCATGATCATCTCACATACACTTCTAGACACGCACGCACACACGCAGACAAACAGACGCGTGCACAGACAGACAGACAGACAGACAGACAGACAGACAGACAGACAGACAGACAGACAGGCAGACAGACAGACGTGTGCTTGTAGGCGCAGACAGACAGACAGACAGACAGACAGACGTGTGCGCACACAGACAGACAGACAGACAGACAGGCAGGCAGGCGCGCGCGCACACACACACACACACACAGACGGGCGCACACAAACAGACAGACGCGCACACACACACACACACACACACACAGACGCGCGCGCACAGACAGACAGACAGAAAGACAGACGCGTGCGCGCACAGACAGACAGACAGAAAGAAAGACAGACGCGTGCGCGGACAGACAGACAGACAGGCAGGCAGGCAGGCAGGCAGGCAGGCACACACACACACACACACACAGACGCGCGCACACACACACACAGACGCGCGCACACAAACAGACAGACGCGCACACACACACAGACGCGCGCACACAAACAGACAGACGCACACACACACACACAGGCGCGCGCACACAAACAGACAGACGCGCGCGCACAGACAGACAGACAGACAGACGTGCGCGCACACAAACAGACAGACAGACAGACGTGCGCTCACACAGACAGACAGACAGACAGACAGACAGACAGACGCGTGCGCACACAGACAGACAGACGGACGCGTGCGCACACAAACAGACAGACGGACGCGTGCGCACACAAACAGACAGACGGACGCGTGCGCACACAAACAGACAGACGGACGCGTGCGCACACAAACAGACAGACGGACGCGTGCGCACACAAACAGACAGACGCGTGCGCACACAGACAGACAGACGCGTGCGCACACAGACAGACAGACGCGTGCGCACACAAACAGACAGACGGACGCGTGCGCACACAAACAGACAGACGGACGCGTGCGCACACAAACAGACAGACGGACGCGTGCGCACACAAACAGACAGACGGACGCGTGCGCACACAAACAGACAGACGGACGCGTGCGCACACAAACAGACAGACGGACGCGTGCGCACACAAACAGACAGACGGACGCGTGCGCACACAAACAGACAGACGGACGCGTGCGCACACAAACAGACAGACGGACGCGTGCGCACACAAACAGACAGACGGACGCGTGCGCACACAAACAGACAGACGGACGCGTGCGCACACAAACAGACAGACGGACACGTGCGCACACAAACAGACAGACGGACGCGTGCGCACACAAACAGACAGACAGGCGCATGCGCACACAGACAGACAGACAGCCGTGCGCACAGACAGACAGACAGACAGACAGACGCGCGCGCACACACAGACAGACGGACGCACGCACTCAGAGACAGACAGACGCGCGGGGACAGACAGACAGACAGACAGACAGACAGACGCGTGCACAAACAAACAGACAGACAGACAGACAGACAGACAGACGCGTGCACAAACAAACAGACAGACAGACAGACAGACGCGTGCACACACACACAGACAGACAGACATACGCGTGCACACACACACAGACAGACAGACATACGCGTGCACACACAAACAGACAGACAGACAGACGCGTGCACACACAAACAGACAGACAGACAGACGCGTGCACACAGACAGAAAGGACAGACGCGCACACAAACAGACAGACAGACAGACGCGCGCGCACACAAACAGACAGACAGACAGCCGCGCGCGCACACAAACAGACAGCCGCGCGCGCACACAAACAGACAGCCGCGCGCGCACACAGACAGACAGATGCGCGCACTCAGAGACAGACAGACGCATACACGCACACTGACTGACTGACTGACTGACTGACTGACTGACTGACTGACTGACTGACTGACTCTCGTAGAGAGATACAGACAAATACGCACAGAGACACACACAAATACGGACAGACGCACAGACAAAGACGCACAGACATACAGACAGAAGCACACATGGACAGACAGACGTGCACACAGACGCAAACATACAGACAGATGGATGTGCACACACAGAGACAGACAGAGGCACATACAGACGGATACACAGATGGGCGCATGGGCACACAGACACACGAGCACATGCAGACACAGAGACACGCCTCCCTCACACACACACACACACACACACACACACACACACACACACACACACACACACTTAGATCACACACACACACACACACACACACACACACACACACACACACACACACACACACACACACACACACACACACATACACACACTTAGATCACACACACACACACACACACACACACATACACACACTTAGATCACACACACACACACACATACACACACTTGGATCACACACACACACACACACTTGGATCACACAGTCACGCCTCCATGTCTGCTTCCTTGTGCAGGTGAGATGGAGGAGGAGATGGAGAACCCCGAGGTCCTGGACCTGCCAGAGAAGCACAAGCACCAGCTACGCCACCGAGAGCTCTTCCTGTCACGCCAACTGGAGTCCCTACCCGCCACTCACATCAGGTGACACACACACACACACACACACACACACACACACACACACACACACACTGCAATATATACACACACACTGCAATATATACACACACACTGCAATATACACACTACACATACATATACACATGCAGAAGCACCAGGTCTGCTACTGAGAGTTCTTTCTCTCACGGCAGCTAGAGTCCTACCCGCCACTCACATAAGGGGATACACACACACACACACACACACACACACACTTACAGAGAAGCACCAGCTCCGTTACAGACAGCTGTTCCTCTCTCGCCAGCTTGAGTCGTTGCCCGCTTTTCACGTCACTACATCAGGCAACATGGATACATGTGCCCACACTTCAGTCGCACACACATGTACGCTTAGCTGCTATCCTTATGATTATGTGACGTGGTTTTAAAGCACTTGTACGAGTTCCTAATATTTAAGCAACGTCTTTTCGGAAACACACGTTGTCTGTATATCTCTGGCTGTCTTCTAGTGTTACAGGATTCGTTTGAAACACACTCATGCGTGTACAAGTACACCCACAAGCGCAAACACGATCTTTTATAGCTCCTCAAGGATCAGGGACTCATGCGAATCAGATCAGCCGCAGCCAGAGTGTGATTATGCAGAGGTGATAATTGAAAGCAAAATGCTCTGCACACGATGCATCAAGTGTGAAGATAGTTATGCCGTTGAAGATTAACCCCATTTAAACCCACGCAGAACAGCAATGCAAGACATTATTCCTTTTCATACGTGCATGCATTTTCTAATGTGGGTGTGAAAGGTATCTTTTGCTGTCCAATCTGAAGACTATATCCCACAAAAAAATGTATATCCTATTTCCTGAAAAGAACAGGCCTGTGTTAAGATGGCTCTTCGACTTTTGAATATGAATAGAAGTCTGTTGTACTCAATTGTGTAAATCATCATCATAACTAGGGCTGGGTAAAATAATCGATTCAATCGATAATCGATCGATATCATTTAAAATTCACATAATCGATTCACAGGGCACAAAATCGATTTTTTTTTTTGCTCTTTTTTTTTGTTCTTTTTGTTTCATTTAGGTCTATGGAAAATACCCAGTAGGTATTAGTCAATTAGGCCTAGGCCTACTTTTTAGTTAGCAAATTAGCAATCTGTTAACACTGTCAAGCCACAGCCCTTTGACAATTTTATATAAAAATAGGCAACAGCATCTTTTGGGGGAAATCCTTGCACCAAAAAGGGAACGG
>NC_085875.1:46902269-46949769 GCF_034702125.1 Engraulis encrasicolus | reverse complement strand
GGACTCTGGGAGAGAGTTGCCCCGAGCCTGCCTGCTTGCCTGCCTGCCTGCCTCCTCAGAAACCCTGATGGGTCATGACATCACCCGTCATCTCTCCGCTCCTTGAGCGCTGTTGCATAGCAACAACACCAATATGCCAAGAGGGGGGAGAGAAGGAAAAAAAATATGGCCTCCACTACCACTCTCACTCACATGCTCACACATGCTCACTCACATGCTCCATGAACGAAAACACACACACACACACACACACACACACACACACACACACACACACACACACACACACACACACACACACACACTCACACTCACACTCACACTCACACTCTCTCTCTCTCTCTCTCTCTCTCTCTCTCTCTCTCTCTCTCTCTCTCTCTCTCTCTCTCTCTCTCTCTCTCTCTCTCTCTCTCTCTCTCTCTCTCTCTCTGAAAGTGTGTGCTTGCAGACACGTTAACACACATTAATAATAAAGCCTTGTAACTGCGTCCACATCTCATTTTAGCAGTGAGCTAGCAGTTGCTTTGCTCCAAGTAGCAGGTGCTGTTATGGTTCAGGGCAGCAGACTTGAGCTTCAAATCTTAGGAACCCAGACAGCAGCAGGCTTAGTCAGCGGCGCAGTGCGCTCTCTGCAGCCCAGGGTCCTGTGGTGAGCTAGACCTCAGTAATTAAACAGAGAAGGAATGCGGAGCGAGAGTGGAGTGGCTACTGCAGAAACATATCTGCAGAGATGCTGAATTCCTCTGCAATTGGCCCTACCGTGGGCCTAACGATACGGCACTAGCTTACTACACCGGCGACCCGGGTTTGATTCCACATTCTTAGATTTCACTAGTTAGATTATTAGATTTCACTTATTTATTCCAGATTTTTTTTTAAAACACAAAATGGAGTGTCTTTGTCTCAAATGTGTTGTGCCGCTAAATGTGTAATGTCTCACCTTCCTCATGGTGAAACTGAAGACTGGCTTTTACATGGTGAAACTGAAGACAAGTTTCCACACTTTTAGATGATATTTATTCATTCATTCACTCATTCATTCATTCATCTGTAAGTATCCACACTTGATACGCTTTTTTCTCTACAGTTCCACGCCATGGACACGCTGCATAAGAATGGCTACGACATGACGCGGGCCATCGCGGCGCTGGTGCCCCAAGGCGGGCCGGTGCTGTGCCGCGACGAGATGGAGGAGTGGAGCGCCTCCGAGGCCAACCTCTTCGAAGAGGCGCTCGAGAAGTACGGCAAGGACTTTGCCGACATCCAGCAGGACTTCGTAAGTACAGAGAGCATGGTTGTCATTTCAGGTGTGGATGGTGGAGACCATGGAGCCCATAGCCCTTTTAAGATAAGCCTATCTCATCCCCACCACTTTTTCACAAACATAATGCAAGAATAGCATACACAGACGATTTGCCATGGTAATGTCCCCACCACTTTCCAAGCCAAACTTACACCTTTGACAGAGAGCTCTCTACTTGTTGACCAGGGCTCTAAATTAACACACGCCAACCCGCCAAACACGGGTGAAAATTAATTTTGGCTAGTAGAAAAAAATACCTACCCGCCAATTTGGCTAGTAGCCTAAATTATGAACGGTAAACCGCTCCTATGACAAACGTTAGACGGCAAGATTTTCTACATTACCCATGGACACTAGCGTCAGGACGTAGCCTCTCACCGTGGGCTTTCCAGTGCATCGAGCGGCAACTCCATGCTGTTGCGCGCGCCAGCATTGAAAACATTTCAGACGACCAGCCTTCTGTCAGCTACGCTCACACTATTCTGACAGGCAGCTCTCCTCCTATGCTCTCGGCGATTTCGCTACAACCTTTCTAACGTCACTACTGCTATTATTATATGAATATATGAACCTTGCTGTAACAGGCTGCCTTTTTGAAGCAGCGAGGCCCTGACCGTTTCAATAACAGGACTAACGCAGATTATGCATAGAGCTACTTCTGTTCTGTAGGCCTATGTTTTGTGCGAGTGATGAGAATGTGGCGGGGGTTAGAGCAAGGTTCTGTGTGTTGGTGAATGCTAGTAGTAATTGTAACCGTAATAGTAGTGAAGTTAAAAAGGAGTGGTTGTGGAACGAAATAGCGAGAAGGGCAGAGGAGGAGAGCTGACTGTCAGAGTAGTGTGAGCGTAGCTGTCAGTTCAGTTGTCTTCTGAAATGTTCCGAGTCCTGGCGCAACTAAGTTGGAAAGCCCACGCCATCGGAAAGAAAAAAAAAAGCAACTAACGACGAAGCTGTGGAAATAAAAAAGGAAGCGAAGATTCCTGTGATATTATTTACTTTTAGTTAAACTAGGCTTCTGTCATTTTGTTGCGCATGGTAGAGAAGAGCTCCTCCTCTCTCCTCTCTTTTTCCTCTCATCTCCTCTCCTTCCTTGGAGTGTGCGTGTGTGAGGTTTTGTAGTGTTTGGCTGTGTGCTTGGTTACTGTATGTTAAAGGTATGCTATGTGAGTGGCTTGTGTGATGTGATTCAGCTGTTTTCAGAGGAATTGAAAAAAAACTAATCAAATTGATTAGGCCTAAGTAATGAAAGTAAAAAATAAAGCAGAAGTAAAAAAAATAATGAAAAATATATATATATAGCCTATAATAGGCCTATGCTTATTATGTAGGCATAGGCCTATAGTATGCAGGCCTATATATAGTGTATCTGTGTTGTAGAAATTGTTGAACAAAATTACCATAATAATAAAAAAAAAAACTAGCCTAACGCATTGTTTATTTTGGCAAGATTTAAAAAAAAAATGGCTAGTTGAACTTCTGTTTGGCTGGTAAGAAAAAATGTCCACTAGCCAAATTGGCTGGTGTTGGAAAAAGTTAATTTAGAGCCCTGTTGTTGACATTCATAAGTACAGAGCACACGAGAGAGCACAACAAACTATGACCCAATGTCACCTGACAAACCAGGCTGTGATATCAAATGTCGACTTTGCCGGCATCCAGCAGGACTCGGGGCCTCCGCACATCGTTTCGACAGCACTGCGGAGCACTATCGGTTCCAACTATTTTGGTTACCCCCGCACACGGGTGCAGACGTGCTATAAACAATGAATGGTCAATTTTATCACAGCAGAGCATGGATAAACCAGGGACAGCTTTGGCAAAATGGTGCTCTGCCGTAACCAGCAGCCAACGTCCGGGGACATCAGCCCCGGTCTGCGGGGTTGTATTGAAAACAGTGGTATCAGACATTGGCAGAGCTGTGCACTGCACTTTGTTGGAGCCGGTCTGCAGAGGCCCTTAGACAGCAATATGGATGGAGAGCAAACAACCATGACCCCACCGAGACAACAAGCCAACAAAAACCTGACAAGCCAGGTTATGACATAAAATGTATGGTCTTGAAGAAGTACATAGGCTGTGAAGAACTGTGGCTGGAACCAATTGTTTTTGTTCAAATGGTGTCCGACATAATTATGCTGATTCAACAGCCGATGCAGCTTTTGTTAGCTACAGCCATCTTTTTTGTTGTTATGCTAGCCACCCCAAGCACGCACTGAACTGACTATCCCGGTAGAGGGACTTGAGAATTGGGACCCATTAATGAAGTCTTAGAAAATAAGAGCTTCATTTGGAAATGGGAAATGACAACTTCGTTGGGAGGGGATTGCATCTGGTTAGGAATGTTAACTTGCAGAAAATACAGAGCAAGAGGAAGTGCAGTTGCTAGCGTACAGGGAAAACAGGCTTGAGAATTTGTTAGGAAAGACACATTGAGAAAGGCGTTGGGGAACGGGAGAATGGATAAACCTGTTTAAGAAAGCGAGACTGTGAACTTGTTAAGGAAGTGGGGATGACAACTTGTGACTTCAAACTTCTTAAAGAGAAAGAATGGATGAATGGATGTTTGTCGTTTTAAAAAGTCAGAGTAAAGAGAGTTCCACTCAAGAGAAGAGGGGGCGTTTCAAAAGAGAAGGGGAAACTGGAGCAAGAGGTCATTGGCAGTGGAGTAGAATTGAGAGGAAGGAGGAGAGGGAAAGAGGGAGAGAGAAGGAGAAGGAGAAATAGTTGTAGGAGAGAAGGGGGAAGAACAATGGCGGAGTAGGGAGGACTCTTTGTTGTCTTTGTCTTAACGGCAGACAACCTCCCACTGTTTTCTATTTTCATCCCCTGTTTGATGGATGTGACAGCCAGCAGGTCCCTTTGTCTACATAGTTTTTCTGTTTTCTGTTCATTATTGCCCAGCGAGTCCCATGTTCTTCTCATGGTCTCCCCCTGAGTTGGGGGTGGGGGGGGGGGGGGTGTTGGAGGGTGTTCAGGTCAGCCCACAGACTTCAGCACTAGCACACAAGACACATGTTCTCCTGCAGGCTGTCCTACACATGGGGGCCAAACAGAAAAGCAAAACTCGAACAAACAGATTTCGTGAAGCACTAGGAGTTTTAGTATTTGTATTGGTTGTGTTTCGTTTGATGTATTCAATTTGACTAATTAGTGTGCGTGCGTACGTGCGTACGTGTGTGTGTGTGTGTGTGTGTGTGTGTGTGTGTGTGTGTGTGTGTGTGTGTGTGTGTGTGTGTGTGTGTGTGTGTGTGTGTGTGTGTGTGTGTGTGTGTGTGTGTGTTTTTAATACTACAACTGCGTCTTTAATACTACACCTATTTTCAGGCTTTTTAATGATGGGAGTAGGATTTGTTATGTTCATTAAATGTGTCTTGCTTTTCAGCTTCCCTGGAAGTCCCTGACCAGTATTATTGAGTATTACTACATGTGGAAGACCACAGACAGATATGTACAGCAGGTACGCCTGATTCCTTGTTCTGCGTTGTATTGACACTTTGCTTTATCCTTGCATCATGTGTTCATGTATTCATTTGTGTTTCGTTTTGGGTCATCTGGTTTGTTGTGCTTTTATCTAAACTTCACTATCCTTACCCCACCCCTCTGTCTCTCTTTCTCTGTCTCTCTCTCTTCCTCTCTTCCTCTCTTTCGTCTCTACAGAAACGGTTAAAAGCGGCTGAGGCTGAGAGCAAGCTGAAGCAGGTCTACATCCCCAACTAGTGAGTGTTGACCTTCCACCCTCCATGCTCTTTCAATCTGTGTAGAAAATTGAAATCCAAACCACTTTCAAGGTATTTCCACATATAGTTCCTGACTCCCCTTAAGTGAACCGAACTCGGTCATCTGTAAGTGGACCAACAGAAAAGTAAACATGTTCTGTTTGTTTTCACATTGTATGTTGTATTACAGAGGTCTGTCTTGCCCAGTTAGGTTTTTATGGGGTGTCCTCTTTTTGATCACTCCTGGTCATCCAGAGCTCTCCTTAAATTATTACACATAGTCTTCTAGTCTCAAGTGTAAAGCTAGGTTTACACTCGTCCTTAGCAGACCACAACCATTCAGAAACCAGGCGCCACGTCCCCTTTGCAGAGCTGAACACCTTGCAGAGCTGAGCATATGCCTCCCATAGGCTGAAATGTCAGTCGTCGTTCAATACGCTAGCGGACAGTGTGAGGTTCTGATTGGCCTGGAATTTACGTCATCAGAGTCCTTGAATTCTCGCCGGGAAAGTGCGGGAGTGCGGACTTGAAAGCAGATCTATGAACACCCCTCCTCCTCTGCTAGTTTGGTTTCGGTTATGTCAACTTCAGTGCAGGGGAAGTGTAAACCTAGCTTAACTCTTCAGGACTCTTTAGCAAACCGTACTGAGACAACGTCAGCAAAGGTCTCAGTACTGCTGGGTCTGGGTATGCTTTCATGTGTTCACATATGCATCACAGGTCGGAGTTTGCTTAAATGGCTGAAAGGCACCAACAAACATCTTCTAGTAGAGTAAGATAAATCACACACCCCACCCCCCACCCCACCCAATGGAGAGGAGCGTGTTCAAGTTCAGTTTCCTAAGGGGGCGTTGAACCCTCCTCCTCTTCATTCTCTTTGGTGTCGACTTGCCAAAGATGTGTGCTACCTCTACAGCGCTAAGGGAACTCTATTTATTCTCAACCTTAAGTCTCCTAAAGGTCTATTAACCTAAGGCCTCCTAAAGGGACATTCACCTGACGTCACAAGGATCCCGTAAAAGTATGGGCTTGATTTATCTTAACTAGATGTTTGGCACCAAGTGTGAAAATGTCCTTAATGATTAGAAGGTTTTTGAAATGCGTCTAGCTCGTTATTCTGTTTGTTTGTGTGTGTTTGCATCTCCTTGCCTCACTCATCCAGTAACAAGCCCAACCCCAACCAGCTGAGCTCCAACAGTGTGAAGCTGGCTGGCCTGGTGAATGGTGGAGGGGCGGCGGCAGCAGCAGCGGCGGCGGCAGCAGCTGTAGGGGGGGCAGCTGGAGCAGTGGGAGCAGTGGGGGCAATGGGAGCAGCCGGAGCAGTGGGGGCGGTGGGAGCAGTTGGGGCGGTGGCCCCAGGTCAGCCTGTGGCGCTGGGACGCGCCTGCGAGAGCTGCTACAGTGAGTTACCAGCTGATCCCACATCAGTTGTTTGATTTTGATTTGATCACTTATTGTTAATCCCAAAACATTATTATGTTATAAATACAATACACATGCCAGACACTTTTTAATCAAAACGACTTACAATGGAGGCTATAATCAGAGCATACATCACGAACGGAAATATACAGAACAATAGTCTTTTTGTATTTGCGCGTCCCCCATAGCCACCTCTTACCAGTGGTACTTGTGAGGTTCCTGCAACGGGAAGAGTATTAATGTGTATTCAGTATTGAATATTCAAGTGTATTGGTATTGAGTATTGTGTACTGATGTGTCCTGCAGCGTGTGCATTTTAATATCTATTATGTACTAATAAGTCTCTTTTTAATTTCGTCGTCCCCTGTAGCCACCACCTCTTACTAGTGGTGTTCGTGGGGTCCGCCCAACATGCAGTGTCGTCTGTGTATTGTATACTTAAGTCTTTTCTGTATTTTGTCATCCCTCTTGTAGCCACCACCTCTTACCAGTGGTACTCGTGGGGTCCGCCCAACATGCAGTGTCGTCTGTGCGCCTCCTGCTGGACGTACTGGAAGAAGTACGGTGGCCTGAAGATGCCCACGCGACTGGACGGAGAGCGGCCCGGACCCAACCGCAACAACCTGGTCAGTCCAGACTCTCAGCTGCCACCGGTAATGTAAACATCAAATTGGCCACAATATGCCTGTGAAGGCTCATCCATTCATCTAGCCATCGTCCATTCGTCCAGTCATCTGAGTCATCCCAGTCATCCCAGTCATCTAGTCAATCAATCAATCAATCAAAATGACCTATAGCACATTATCATACATAATAGTCATTCAATGTGCTAAAGATTGAAGAAAGAGAAAAGAGGAGAAAAACTATAACTATATTGTGTTATAAATAGTAGATAATTAGTCTATGATCACTGCTGCCCCTATCAAACGAGGTCAAACGAGTTTCGTTGGAGGACACTGAACTGATTTTTGTTTTTTTCGTGGCAAGGGGTCTAAACTTTGCACTAATTTGCACCCAAAGCAGTACCCCCTCCTGCTGCATCCAGATGACACCCCATCCATTTGTCAAGTCATCTCATAACTCTTGCCAGATGAATATAGTTGCACCAAGATCTGCATGGTGTTCCACTCAACTTCGCAAATTGAGGTGGAACTATATTCAGCTGGTGAGAGACAGATTTGTCGTCTCAGTCAGTGGAATTAAAAGTTGAGACACGAAGACGGTTTGGTGGGCTTCAGCTAAACTCCTCTGATCAATAGGGCAACTTTCTTTTAAATTTTTGGTCAGTTTGGTTCAGCACCTGTACCTCTGATGGGCGCACATACTGTCTTTTCTACCTTCTGATTGGAGGGCTCTATTTTTTTCAAGAGACGTACACATAATTTAAAAGAATATGAGAAGCTAACTGCATAGACTTAAGTTGATTACGCTGTTGGTGACTGGCCCAAGGTCTATCTTGTCTTGTCCATGGCAAGCTATTTCAATATTTCAGTACGTTAATTCATTCATAATCTTCACGTCATCCCTTTTGTGTGACACCCAGTGAAACTGCTCATGAACTATGTATGCTGACCAATCAAAATTTCAATGAAATCTCAGAACAGTGAATGTGAGTCTCTGAACCGTGAACACTGTAACCAGACTTTCGCTTGTTAAATTAGATGTTTAGATACATTTTTTTTCTAAGAACTATGCAGCCATGGTTCCTTTTATGAATAATATCATTTTTCTTTTGTGGGGGAAGGAGCATAACTCTAGCCAAGAAGACATGTACATGGTTTAGGAAGATATTGATGTGGGATGTTTCTTGTATCCTCTTCCAACGTTGGGTCAGGCCTTCTCTCGAGTTCCTCTTCTCCCACAAGGAACATAAAACCCTGCTTCCCTCCACTCCACCAAAAAAAGGATGTACAAAAAAATTGCTCTTAAAAAAATTGAAACTTCCAAACAGCAAAGCGGCTCTCTCTTCAGAGCAGAAACTCTTTTATAGCTTCGCAATTGGATGGCGTTGTACCCGTGTGGGTGGCAGGTTTACAGTAGAGGCGCTGTCTTGCTTCACCCCTTTTGAAAGTGGGAAGTATGGACGTCCAAAAATATGTTCTCTCTTCATAAAAGGACACTGCTTATCTCTGAACCCATACAGCAATGCTGTCAGGATGGTTGGAAGAGAAACGTCCCAGCAAATGAGAAATATTTGCGGCAACATATCCAGGCTTCATGCTCTTGTTATAATAGCCTGCCATACTGTAACAGAATATTTTAAAAAATATTGTGGTCTGTTTTTGTCTCCTGTCAAGTCTAGGGTTCGAGAAAACTATTTTTCTATTAGAAGTCTAGTGATTTTGTAGTATTAAGCGAATATTCTATTCATGAGCTTTAAGTTTTCCTTTTTGTCTTGTTCTCACTGCTAATTCAATTGACTGCTTCTGGTTCAATGAATTGCCCTGAAACACTAATGCCGTGTACAGACCAAGAGCGAACGGAGCGAACAAAGCGACGGAAGTCATTATTTCTCTATGGAGGGCACGCGACCGCCGCTACCAAAGCGAATTCGCCAGGAGCGAAGCTTCTTGCGCTACCAGAGCGAATTTTGAAGATTAAACTAAATCTAATCGCAGGCGAATTCGCTCTGACGCTGTTCGGCGACAACCAATCGGAACGTTCATATCTCCGAATGTCCCAGGCTGTCAAGCCAGAGCCGTTATGTGATTAGCTGAATCAAACATGTCAATGCTGCGTCTCGAGCGAATACAGCGAATTCAAGGCGAAACTTCTTCTGCTACCCACGCTACCAGGCAGCGTAGTTCGCTCTTGGTCTGGACACGGCATAAGAGTACTAAGAGTCCATCTGTGTTCTGTATTTGTCAAACAGTGTGTGCCTTTTTATGTCAGGGTGAGAGATTAAAAAAAAAAAAAAAAAAAAGATATGGGGCCTATACTACAAAGCTGGTTCTGGATAAGTTGAGGTTAAGTTAAGCGGTAAATCATCTAATAGAAGAGCCTGGAGTCCTCATTTTCTTTGGAAAAGCTCTTGCATTAGATGATTTACCTCTTAACTTAACTTATCCTGAACCAGCTTCGTAGTATAGGCCCGTGGTGTTCAGCATCTACTTTTTTGATTTCATACTTCTGTGCATTCCTGATACATTAAACAAACAATGTCTTAATGATTCTCACACCGTTTCCCTACCTGCCTGTCTGCCTGTGTCTGCCTGTCTCAGGGTGCCCACAACCTGACGGTGCGCCACAGTGGCAGCCCCAAGTTTGCGGTGAAGACGAGGCAGGCCTTCTTCCTGCACACGACCAGCCTGACGCGCGCCGCGCGCCGTGTTTGCCAGGACCTGCTGCACTCTCACACCCTGGGCCGACACCCCTACAACCCCATCAACACCACCGCCATCAAGACTGAGTGTACGTCCTCTACACACTACAATATATTACATTACATTACATTACATTACATTACATATGTGCATTGTATCAGCAAAAAAAAAAAACAAGTGCATTGTATCAGCAAAAAAAAATCATCAGGCATAAACATAGCACTACAGTTTGCATACAATATTGAAAAAAAATGTTTTACTCTAACAAATTTCATGACCAAAATCCATCCTCAGCGTACAGACAATTGCATAAGTTGTGTCCACAAAGCTGTGAACTGTGAGAGTTCACTCTACACTAGACTACTACTCCCTGCCATCTGCTGCAGGCAATGTGTAGCTGAGATATTATTCTTACTCTGACAAATTTCATCGTGTGTAGTGTACACACTGAGGTCGTGTAAACGTTTTGTGCACAAGGCTGAGTGTGAGTGCACAACTACAGCACAACTGGCTGTCGTCTGTTTTTGGGAATATGCAGCTGTGTAGCTGAAAAATCATTTGTACACTCTGAGTAAGTGCATTGTGTACACTGGGGTTGGATTTTTTTGTTGTTGTTGCCTACACTCTGTGGTTTACCATGCCATCACAATGACTAATGGATGGGATTTTTTCTCTCTTTTTTTTTAAATGTCTCCGTTCGGATGGCTTTTAAGCAGTTTGAAGTATGCTTGGGGCTGTTGTTTTGTTGGAAGATGCAGATACACACACACACACACACACACACACACACACACACACACACACACACTCACACACACACACACACACACACACACACACACACACACACACACACACACACACACACACACACACACACACACACACACACAAAGCTGCTTTTCTATGACCCTCTCACAGTCAAGACATGAATAGTATTAATCAGGCTCCTGTTATTCTTGATTATATCCGCTGTTATGCCAATTGTTGGTTGGTGTGAATTTGGTGTGTCAAGTAAGCAATTCGCTACAGATGGAACAAACACCACAGTCCGCAATCTTTTCATTTCCTCGTAAGGCCTATTTCAGACCACAACGGGGAAGCGTGGCGGGACGGAAGCGTTTTTTACCAGCGGTGGCGAAAATACTCTCTACGCTCTGCGTCGCGCTGCATTAGGGAAATAGAACTCGAGAGGAATTTGGAAGGCAACAGCCGGCGGTGTCCCATTGAAATGAATGGCACAGTAGCAAACTAGTGGCTGTTGGGGGGGGGGGTTTGAAAAGGGCTGGCCACACACACCAACGCTGAAATGCCGAGTAGTACACACTGCCCGATACTAAGCAGAAATCCAGCCATCTTCTCGCTGCCGTCCCGCCATGCTCTAGTGTGGATCTGGCCTAAGGCACAACACTTCGAATGTGAATCGTAATCAGTGTTTCCCATACATTGAGGAAACTATGGCGCACCGCCATAGTTACATATACAATGTATATGTATATATATGTATGCATGTGTGTGTGTGTGTGTGTATATGTGTGTGTGTATATATATATGTATATATATATATATATGCATACGCAACTGAATCCTCTTTTCTGGTTGGCTGATGGAGTTGCAACTAATTCCCTATAACCTATCAGGCGTCAAACGTGCGACTAAGTAAGGCGAACTGCAATTACTAATTCTAAAGTGCAGGTTGCTATAGCCAAAAGCCAGTCGTTAGTTCTATCGCATTTGTTTATCAAGTCAAGAGTCAGTCATTAATTCTATGGCATTTGGTTGTCAAGCCAAGAGCCAGTCGTCAGTTCTATCGCATTTGGTTGTCAAGTCAGTCGCCCTAAAAGTTTTACATGCATCCGATAGAGGCGCGCCTGATTACGTGCGCACTAAAGTATTCTGCAGTTGGCATAATTCATAGGTTACAAATTTACAGACAAAAATACCCTGTACCGAAATTTCAAGCACCTGCCTCGCCATCAATTGTATCGAAACGAGTCACCTCATCATCTGCTCTACTCCCATGATTTTTAAAATGTAGGCTATTTCCCGCTGCCTTCCCTTTGTTATTGATCCGAAAACATCCCTTTAAAAAAAAATTAGGCTACTCTCCTCTTGTGGGGAAGGAACACGTGTGAAAGGGGAAAGGGGAAAGTTATTAGATGCGTCCCACGCATCTCTATAAGAGGCTTTGGTGTCCGTCCGTCCGTCCGTCCGTCCCTCCGTCCGTCCGTCCGCCCTCCCGTGATGTGTTTCCCTCCCGTGATGCGTTTCTGAATTGTGATTCCCTCCTGTGATTCCCTCTTGTGTCCACAAGGTGGCAGTCGCTCAGTTTTGGCCTGGAGCTCATGCGTGCAAACCAACCGTGCTCTTTGCCAGTGAGAAAAACATGGCGGCACTTCCTGTTGATTTTCACATGAAAGTTTTGCTTAATTTAAAGTCCCTAAGCGACTATAAATGTTGTGGCTTCCATATATTGATGTAAAAGTGCCCCACGAAGTAATGAAGCACAACAAAGTTACTCCACATTACCATTTGACCACTCGTTTTTCTATGCTAACAGGGTAGCTAATGTAGCATTGTAAATGATCCAGGGAGAAAGGGGGAAATGTTGTGATTTCAGTCCGCCTGAGGCAACGATTTTCGTGGGGAAGATGACCTGCATCTCGGTGGCATTGAACCACGCCCCCGTGCCTTATTTGGCTCGCTCAGCACGTGCGTCCTCAGTCCAATCGCAATGCTTTATTTTCCCCAGACGTTTAATCGCATTTAAGTGAAAGTGCCATGTATACACATCGCAAAATAACTCTTAATCCGATCTATTTAAATCGCATTTATTAAATCGGACTTAAAAACATCATGTACACGTAGCCAATGTCTCATTGATTAGTTTATGGAACTTACGGTTTGTCTGTTACGGTCCACGAAGACAATATCCACGTGAAAACGCAAACGCCTGCAAACCACTGTTTTGACAGAAATACAGTTCACCTGTCGCCTACTCTGTTTTCTTCCCAAAGCGGCATTTAAAAGTATTCCATGAAATCCAACATCAACGTCACTTCAAATAGGTGACAGCATCATGCTCACACATGAAATAACACTTCAGTGAGGGGGGGGACATCACTGCTCTCATATTAAAGTGAAAAGAGAATTTCACATTTTAGTTTATTTAATGTAGGCCTATGCAAAATTGCAAATAGCCTATTCATTGAAATCTGTCCAGAAAGGGTTGTAATGTTTGCCTGTTTTTTATGTTTGTAATTAAAAAAAAAAAAAAAGAAAAAAAAAAGTGATTTAAAAAAAAAAAATAGCCTAACAAAAATAGAGATTTTATGTTAAAAAAAAAATGTGATATGGGATGGACCGATGGCCCCCCTAAGCTAAATTCGCCTTAGGTCCCCACATTGCTAAATGTAGTGTAAGGGATTATTTTGAAAAGACAGTAACATGTAATCAGCAATGCATTACAGTTTTTCAGTAAATTGCCCAACACTGTTGAAATCCTATGGTACTTTTTCAAATCCAGGCTTATACAGTACATGGTAGGCTTATTGATAAATTGCCTTGACAGGTTATGAGGAGGCCAAGGGGGCGTTTGGGCAAAAAAGGTTCAGAACGGGCATAGACGGACGCATCTGTTGTCCGCCTGTCGGACTTGTTAAAAATGTCCCTAGCGTGGGGGTCTCTCTCTCCCTCTCTCTCTCTCTCTCTCTCTCTCTCTCTCTCTCTCACGCACAAAGTTGACAGGTAGCCTGTGATGATCAGCAGGGGGAAATAGACGTGTGATGCCACATGTGTCGATTCAGCATAGAAATGCTTCGCAAGTTTTTGTTTTTAAACTTCCATCCCACCGTGGTATAGGGCCAAAGGAAAATTAAATAATCACAGCGTCGGCAGGCTATCAAACGAAGATTCTAGGCGCATCAAGTTGGACGCCCTCACAGCAACATTCTATCTTGATAGAACATGGTTCCTACAACTTAACAGACAATAATAGATTTAAAAAGTACCCTACCATAACGGCAGATAAGCGGGATAACGGTCTTCGAGGTCGCCCGGTTATACGAAATGAATGGATTGGGGGAGGCAACTTTTTCTCCGCGCTGCGCGCGCTGCGACAGAAGTATCAAAACCAGTCAAGTTGTTGTAGTTAACTTGGGTTTGGGAGCAATAAAAAAACTTCACAGAAGAGACAGTTGGGATGAGTTTACTGACACTCCCCACTCCCCAGGCTTTGTTTTACAGTTGTATGATAATGAGTTAGGCGACAGGCTTTCATTGACACAGCAGAGGAGACATCGGGCTGTATATAGAAATGAATGTGTAATGAATGTGAATATAGACATGTGTAATATGTTGTTCAGCCCTTTTACTGGGAGGAATTTTGAAAAACTGGCCCTGTGACCAGCACCCCTCATGTAGAATGTGTACGCAGGAGTGTGTGGGGAAAAAGGCCTACTCTCTCACACCCTTTTTGTCTGTGCGTTAACAATTTCACAGTGCTCCTAAATTCTTATCTGTGCTCCTATTTTGTTGTTGCTTTTTTTTACTGCATTGTTTTATGTAAATGACAATGTACTACTATACATGTCATGGGTAAAATCTTATGTAATTTCTCAAAGCATAAATGGCTGAAATGTAGGCCTATAGTTTCTCCATGCGCCAATGTCATACTTTACTCATTGTTTCGCCGTTTTGCATTTACGTTGCTTCAATTACCATGCCCCCATAGTTTCTAAAATTTCTGTGGGAAGCACTGATAATGATATAGTATTGTTATCAAATTGCCCTCTGTGTTAAAACCAAGAACCATGTCAGACAAAAAAAAACTATCACAGCTTTGCAGTCTGGAGCAATGGAGAGAAAACCGCCGCATTGGTGTATGTGGCTTTGGTGTCGTGGCATTCTGTCTTCTGGCTTCTTTGAAATGACTAGCTTTAGTTTAAGCCAACCAGTTGCCATTAGCCAGCCAGACTATTTAAAAAATGTAACCAAATATGTCTATGACATTGTAAAACTGGAGAAAATACATCTATTCATGTTTTAAAGAAAGTTGTACATTTCCAAGTCTTAGAAATTGATGGGGGTGAAAATTACATGTGAACACATGAAAAAGTTAACATTTTTGAATGGGCGGCAAAGTTATGGAAATGAACGTGCATAAATTCTTGAAATAAAAATACACGTACTCAACCTGCAGTTTTAATTGCAATGTCACAACTGTAGTACTGGAATGAAGTTTGGTGCACAGTTGGTTAGGAAAAGGAGCATGTGTGGGCTGGACCCTGTGGCTTATTACTCTGCCATGTCTCCTGCAGGTGTGACGCGGTTGCCAGAGACTCCTAAGAAGCTGCACCCTCTCAAGCCACTGGTGAGGAAGCCCCTGGAGTCAGTGGTCAGATATCTAGGTAAGAGCAGAAGGGATGCATGCTCAGATCCTCATTGATCCCTTGACTTGATCCCCAGTGGTTTCTGTGGCATTTTATGGTGTGATGATGGTGTGTTTCTTTTTATGATTTACTATGATTTTTTTTATTTTATTTCATTCTATAGCCCTATTTATGGTATTTTTTTAACTTTGCAAGTTTTGTTCTGCCCTGTGCCATCTTTTGTCTATATTTAATTGCCCCTTTTGGGGAAAATTAATTGAAACTTGAAACTTGGCAATGGCCAAGCCATAGTGTATTACTAAAAGCCCTGTGCACTGCCATAGTGGTGTAGTACTGGTAGTTACGTTTTTTCTGTGACTATTACAACGTCCCAATGTCGTAATGGCGTCTGGTAAGGGGCTACTGTGCCAACGCTGTTACTCTGTTTCTTTCTGCCATCCCAGAGGCCCACCCGTACACCCCCAAGCCGGAGCCCCAGCGCAGCGCCACCATCCCTACCAGCAGCCTGACGCCCATCAAATCCTCGCCCATCCTCAACAACGGCTCGCCCACCATCCTGGGCAAACGCAACTACGAGCAGCACAACGGACTGGAAGGTGAGGAGGAGGAGGGGGCATGGGATGGGATGGGATGGGATGGGATGGGATGGGATGGTGTGTGTCTGAGAACAAAGAATCTCCTATTAGAGAAAGATAATTAATTCTCAACCTAAAGTCTCCAAAGGTCTACTAACCGAAGGTCTCCTAAAGGGGCGTTCACCTGACGTCACATGGATCAAGAAAAAGTATAGGCTTGATGTATCTTAGTCTACTAGAAAAATCTTCGCTAAGAGCGTGAGAGTGTGGGGTGGTGAATATGGGCAGGGCCGGATTAACGCACAGGCTAGATATGGCTGCAGCCTAGGGGGCCCACCACAGGCTAGATATGGCTGCAGCCTAGGGGGCCCACCACAGGCTAGATATGGCTGCAGCCTAGGGGCCCCCACCACAGGCTAGATATGGCTGCAGCCTAGGGGCCCCTACCACAGGCTAGATATGGCTGCAGCCTAGGGGCCCCTACCACAGGCTAGATATGGCTGCAGCCTAGGGGGCCCACCACAGGCTAGATATGGCTGCAGCCTAGGGGCCCCTACCACAGGCTAGATATGGCTGCAGCCTAGGGGGCCCACCACAGGCTAGATATGGCTGCAGCCTAGGGGCCCCTACCACAGGCTAGATATGGCTGCAGCCTAGGGGCCCCCATTATTGCAGAGTTGTGACAGGATGCAATATTTTTTAAAAATCATCCGTCGTGTTGATTACAGTTGGTAGGTATGTTACCTTGTAATAATTATGATATTCTTAATGTAAATTTGACGGAAATTTGCCTTTCGAGGGGCTCACAGACACCAAAGCCCCAAGCCATCTTAATCTGGTCCTGCATGGGAGTGATGATGGGAATGACTGAATGGAGGTTGGGTGGAGAGGGTGATGTATGGAGAAACTTAAAATGCAGTTTCGTCCTGCATGCTCACGCGTGCATCTTTGTGAAAGTCAAGTCAAGTCGAGTCAATTTTATTCATAAAGCCCTTTAAAATACAACAGAGGCAGCGGACCAAAGTGCTCGACAAGTAAGTAAAAGGACTTGAAAGACCCCAAGAGAGAGAGAATGGGTGGTTGTTGAGGAGGGAGATACATGGGAGATTTGCATGTGAGATACGTGGGGGAGTGAAGGAAGAGTAATGAATTTGAACTCAACGTTTACTTCTTTATCACTTAAAAAAAAAACACAGTAATGTACAAATGTCTGTGTTCTCTCACCCAACATTACATACGCCAAAGATTAAAAACATTTCTAAGATGCACATTTTCCATCCATTAGTTCTGTCTGAAGGTGCTTGACTGTGTCCAAATCCGAGAGTGTGTGTTTGTGTTTGTACTTCCTTGTTTACATTCACTGGCCCTGCAGTCTCTTTTCTGACCAGCAGGGGTCAGGTGTCTGTGACTTCACTTCAAGTGTTTGGTGGGATTTTGTTAGTAGGATTTTGTTTTGAGGGCGTGCAGAGTTTCTGCTGCACACAACCACAGACTCCCGACAAAACCCCCACTTAGTCTCTTCCAGCTCTCTCTGCCTCGGCTGTTTAGTGGAATTGGCAGCCATGACTGAGGTTTTACATGTTTAATTCATCTCTAGCACCCTCTTCATCGTCTCTCTACTCTTGCCTTTTTTCCCCCCCGTTTCCTCTCCATTCTCTCGTTTTTTTTCTTTACTCACTCCCTCATTTACTCCATAGCTCACTCCTTACTCTCGTCCTTCTATCCTGCTCCCACTGCACGCGACTCCGTACGACACAGAGCCAGTTTGTCCATCAGTGGACTGGATGGGAACTCTTTAGCTCTTGGGAGTGTTTGCCTGGGTGACGTAGGTCTATTTGACCTTGTTCTTTATCCCGGGGCTCCTTCCTTTCTCTCTTTTTAGTCACGTGTATGCCACTCTGTGCGACACTATATCAGTCTGCCCGTCAGTCAGTTGGAAGCGGCTTTTTTCGTTTCCGAGTGTTTGCCCAGTGACGCAGGTCTATTGAGCTTGTTCTTTACCCTCTGTCAGTCCATCCATTCTGCTCCCAGGCACCAAACCCGAGGCGCTAACCAAGAAGATTAATTAACGTGTTTATTTGGCCACGTGTTTGTTTGGTTGCTACTCTTTCTGACCGTTTTTCATCCATTCTTTCTTTGTTCTTTACTCTATTCTTGTTCCCAGGCACCAAACCCAAGGCGCTGACCGCTCAGTGGGACATCATGTCCAAGCGTGTGTGCGAGCCGAGCCGGGCCGCTGCGTCCCTGCAGGACCAGGTCCACGAGCTGGACTGACACACCCCGCCCCCCCAACACCTCCCCTTTTCACCCTTCCAAGGTGACCGCTGCACCATACTGCACAGAGACAAGGTCAGACTCCAGTCTCTATCCCACCTCCAGAGCTGTATAAAGGAGAGGGAGAATTACTGTTCCAAATGCAATTACAACACTAGTAGTATGATATTATTTATTTGCAGTGATGTAATATCAAACTACTCATGCTGTAATTACATAATACATAACATAAGAGTACTTCTACTTTATACCTCTCTGTACACCTCTGATGATGGATATATGGCCAACAAAGCTATTCAGCACTCAGCCCATGATAATGTGAATACAGTCAAAACATGTGCTGTACACTCACTCCCACATCACTCCCACTCCCTTCTGGTTTTAATATCCTCACCTCTGTGAAATGAATTTAATTAAGATTCAAGAATTATTTTCATTACATCTCCTTATATGTGTATAAGAGAGTAAAAATCTTTATTTCTGGAATCCATAGCAATTGACACTGGAATTCATAGCAATTAATGCAGCTCCACTTGTTAAGCTCCACCCAAACTGTAATAGATCTGCCCCCCTTTTTTTGACAAATCGCAACCTGCATGTATTCTGCATTGGCTGCATTGGCACAGTCATATTATAATGTAACTACATGTGGCCACCACACAACTTTTACCTCTTAGAGGTCACGTAAAATAAAGAAGTGAAGTGTATTGTATTGTGAGATGAGTGCCAGTAAAATTGGGTTACAATGAGAAAAAACAAAAGATGTTTTGACCTTGAAAACTCATCTGTGTGTGTGTGTGTGTATGTTTCTGCACGCGTGTTTTTCTGTCCCAGGCCTCAGACAGGAGGCGGCTGAGGGAAGATGATGACATGCTCAGTGTTTTTGACCACCAGTGAGCGAGCAAGCCTGCACTGTCCACTCTGCCAGTCTCTGAGCCAGAGGCCTCCTCGCAGGGGAACCCACCTCCCCTGCGAATCGTCTCTCCCGAGGTTCTTTGGCTTCTCAACCCATCAATAGGACTCGGCTTGTCTGTACAGGACTGTTTAATCACCATTCTTATGAAAATTATTATTGTTATTATTAATTGTTGTTATTATGACAATGTCTGCCATTGTAATTATATTCTTGTTCCTTTTTTTATCAGCTGTAATCATATGCTTATCAGTTTAATTGTTGGAAACGAAATTGAAGGAATGCAAAACAAAACAAAACATAAAAAGAAAGAAAAAAATGAAGCCTGTTGAGGCCTCAGTGAACTTTTTAGGTCCTCCTGCATCAGTTCTACAGTTTTTTTTCGGTTCTGACTTTTTTCCTGTGTTTTAAGGACTGTAAAAAAAAAGAAACGCAAATGAAAGAGAAAGAGGGGCGTTTTTTTTGTATGATTGTCGACTGGATGAACATATAACCCCTTGGCCCTTGTTCTGCTTGCTGTTTTTTTGTTTGGTTACTTTTTTGTTTGTTTTTTCAAGGAAAAGTTCTTTCTTGCACGCTGATGGATTTAACTTATTGAGAAAGACTGAGACGTGCTCTTTTTCTACCTTTTCATAAATAATGCATCTTCTGCTTTGATGATGTCATTAAAAACAAGACTTATTTGGTTGCGCTGCTTCTCTTGTGAGTGATGTGTATATGACCTGAAGGAGGTGCTGTTTTGCACAGCAAATATACAAGCCTCGGTTAATTGATTTAATTGCATAAAGTGCAATATCACTACTTTTTTTGTTGTTGTTTTTAAGAGAGATCGTTATGGAAGGCCGGATTTCTGTTTGGATTAGCCATCATGTTAAAGTGGATACCAAAAACCTTAGGAATTTTTAAAAACTCAAGCCCTGCATCAAGTCCCAATGATTTGGCCGCAAGTGAACTCTAGTCATTTTGGGTAGGGTGCGCACATCCAACATCACTTGTTGCAAGTGCCAGACAAATGTGTGACAGTTCAAGAAGGCACACTGCGGAATAAGTTTCAAGAAACCAAACTATTTAATTACAGTAACATTTCAATTTGGATCTACTTCGGGCATAGGCATATGGGTGCCTGACGAAGATCCAGGGTGATTGAAACATTGCTGTTTTAATTTAATAAAGTTTATTTTTCTGAACTTAATCCGCAGTGTGCAGACCTACCTTCTTGAACGCAAGTGAACTCTGGCCAGGGGTGTGGGAAGTGTGGCTGGTTGTGAATCTGTTGAGGGGAACACCTGCTGTATAGTGGGTCATGCAACATCAGCTCAGGTTACTCTTCCCAGGAACCTCAAGTCTGGCAGAATAACAAGCAGCCCACAGGACCCTGTCTTCAGTTGTGGAGCTCAATTTTCCCAGGCTTTAAACTGGTCTACTGACTGAGACACATACAGTAAACTAAATGGGAGTTTTTAAAAAAAAGGTAAATGTTGAGTATTTACATGCATGTGCAGCTGAAATTTCCCAGGCCTCCAAAGCATCTACTGATCCATAGAAAATGAATCGAGGCCAAAACATATTTGAGTGGTAAAAGAGATGGTTGAATGCTGGTAACAAAAGGACGTTGATATTGTGTTTTAATGGATATGAAGGCTCATGCAGCTACAATATCAGATCAGATTACTCTTCTTCCCAGGAACTAAAAATCTTGAGAGGATTGCAAACGGCTAGCAAGATATGCCTCTCTTCACTCGTGCAGCTGAATTTTTCCAGGCTTTACGAGAAGTCTACTGGATGATATCATACACATATTGTAATAAATCAGGTTTGGTAAACAGTAACAAAAGAGATGGTTAAATGGGAAGAAGTGGAAGTTGATCTACCATTTAATTGTGACCAGGGCTATAAATTAACGCCTGCCAACCAGCCAAATAATTGTGAAAATTCAGTTTAGCTGGTAGAAAAGAAAACTTACCATCCACTTTTACCCACTAGTGAGTGTCTGTTTGACTACTAAGATCACCATATACAAGCCATTTTGGCTGGTGATGAAAAAAGTTGATTTAGAGCTGATTATAATGACTAAATGGAAAGTTCCTCATATCACCGTGTGCTGTGTGCCTCACCCCGTCTGTATAGTCTTGCCTCCTGCTGTCTTATTTATGGCTTGTGGTAGACTGCAGGAGGAGGAAACAATGGTGTCTAGAAAAACACCCTACCGTACCTAGTGGAAGAACAGCATGTCCTGAACAGTAATGAGAAGAGGTTTTCACCACATTTAGTATGCCAGTGTTACAGATGGTTGCAGTGTGTAACCCAAATGTATGAGCAAATTAGCCATGAAAAAAAATCAAATGTATGAGCAAATAGCCATCTTCAGTAATAGGGAGTTAATGTGCACTGAAAAATTGATCAAGTTTACCACATGCCATTTTACAAAAGCTAAATTCTCTGATGCGGAATGAACACATGATTAATGGTATGAAAACATTAGATCAACATCAGATGCCTAAGTGGTGCAATATCAATCTAATGGCCAATTATCCATATGCACTCAAGAGCTTCAATTCCCTCTTCTAACCAGTTTTCCATTAGGCTACATGTTTCTACCTGTCCTTTATTTGTGAATGCTAAACAATTGTCTCATACAGTGGTTATAATATGTCTTGTAAGGGGGCCTTTTTTAGAAGGAGAGAGGTGCCGCACACTCACAAGTTAAATAAACAGTTTTTAATGTGACAACGTTTCGGCCTGTCGGTCTTCTTCAGGTCACATGGTTTTAACACGAAAACTAACTTCAGTTTTGCATTGTTATTATTACACACTTGGTAGCAGAGAGAGCTCAGTCAGGGCTGTTTCAATGTATTTGGGGGTCCAAAATAGAGATGTACAGGATCCAAGATCCGGTTCCGTATCCGGCAGGATAATAGGGTTTTTCAGACTATCCGGATCCGGCAGGATCTTAAGCAGTGGATCCGGTATCCGGCAGTTACCTAAAAATCAGGATCTGGGGCATCTCTACTTTTTACGCAGCCTAGGCTTTTCAGTCAGTCTTTCACAACTCCAATTGCTGCATGGAGTGAAAGCCCTTTGGAAGCGGCCGTTGAAGGTAGTATGGCAGTGAGCCAATGAGTCTTAAAAATAGTTTGCACCAACGTAATAAAAAAGGGCCCACGTGTGTGAGTAGGCTATGTGTTTCAACCCTTTCGTAGGATCCGGTTCCGGATCCGGCAGGATCTTAAGCAGTGGATCCGGTATCCGGCAGGATCCTAAAAATCAGGATCCGGTGCATCTCTAGTCCAAAATATTGATTGTGACCAGGGCCCCTCCTTTCAGCTGGGTGCCCTAGGCAATTGCCTAGTTGGCTTGCCTGGTTGTGGCAGGACTGAGCTCATCTCATCTTGGGCTGGATGAGTTGCAGTAGCAGGGCCGGATTAACGCTCAGGCTAGATATAACTGCAGACTGGGGCCCCCCCGATTGGCTAAAAGGGGAAAACAATATTTGCACAATTGTGACAAGATGCAGTATTGAAAAAAAAATCCTTTCCACAGTTGGCAGACATGGCAAGCTTGGAATTATCACATGTGTATGTAATATTGTTGCAAAATGTGCCTTTCGAGGGGGCCTACAGCAACCTGTAGCCTAGTGGGCCCCCGACCACCTTACTCCAGCCCTGTACAGCGGTAAACAGGGGGGTGCTGAGCTTCAGAAGGCTCAAGACCAAGTCAAACACTGGATCATATACTGCTCTGCACGACGCCTCAGGGGTCTTGAAAGACCTGGGGATGACTGCTGTATCTGACTGAGATGGTACAGTTAGTAACAGGTATCACTATCTGACCATTCCCAAGACCTTCCACTCTCTTTATAAAAGTTGTGGAATACCAAGGCACTTATCTTCCTTTAAGTTAAATAGCCTTCATTTCAATGGGCATAACCTGAGTAAAGCACTGTGACATGTTTCGGCAGGAAGAACATGGGTGCCTTGGTACTCTACAACTTCTAAAATGAACCACTTCTGTCACCAAACAGCACCATCTTTACAAAGTACTAGCACCAGGTAACAGTCCAACTGAGACTTGTTTCACCCTCAATTCCGTCTTCCAATCAGTCTGGTCTTATTCTTTTTCAACGCTAAACCCTTATGTGGTACAACACACAGTATGCAGTGCATGTAGCCTCAGGGTCTTGAAAGACTCCACCCTCTGGAGATGATTGTCTGACATGATGACAGAGGTGCCAGGTGTCACTGACACACGCGCGCGCACACATGCACGCACGCACAGACCAGGTGAGTGGTCAACCGTGGTGGTGTCACTGGATACACCCTGGCTTGTCCTCTCCCCCTTGTCCACTCCACACACCTCTCACCACCCATGAAATATTTGTTAGGCGTAGCAGGTGGTAGATGGAAAGATGGATATCTCCATAACACCCCCTCCTGGAACGATGACATGAGTGAGGCACCACCACCCAAGGAGCTCAGTGGAGGGTTGATCACATTAGTTGCTGGAAAAAAACATGTGAAGGTGTAGCGTTATTAACTAGAAAGAGATTATTTGATACCTTCAGGTTTCCACATCATAATTGGAACTGAAGAAATTCAAATCCCAACTCAGACAAAGTTGCTGGAAAAAAAACGTATAGTATATAATCCTTTCATGCAGTGCCTATGTTACTGTGCAACTTTATAGCCTCACCAAAATGGTATTGACCATGTCTTAATCTGTTCCTTAAGCCTCTTGGCAATGCCATAGCACTGTTATTATGATATAGTTGATCTTTTTAAGCACAGAGTGTAGAGGATTGCCAGCAATCCCATCTGCACGAAAGGGCTATCTAGAACACATTCTTTGATAACATCAGGTTGGTCAGTTTTGGCGGCTGATGTGTTTCCTTTGTATTGTTCTCCATCGAATGCAAGAATCAGATGGGTTTTTGTTTGTTTTTTTGTTTTTTTACTGTTCAGAATTTACCTAGTGTCCCAACTTTAATGGAACTGGAGTATATAGGCCTAGCCTACATCACTTAAGAGATGAAATGTCTTGAAACTAAAAAAAAATGTCTAGTAGCCTGCAATTCTCTTTTGTTGAAGAAGGCCTAGATGAATGGGAATTTTCAGAGAGATTCTGTGGTAACTGGAGTTGTAGCCTACAATGTGTCAGTTTGGGAGTTGAAAACTACAGTGTTATCAGGGGAGGCGAGGGGGCAGATGGGCCTACTGTTGTGCAACACTGCTTTGGCTGTAACTAACTCTGGTGGGAACGGACTTTGAGGCCAAAAACGATGTATCAAGTGTAGCCATGCGAGTTTGTTGGCATCATGTGAGGATTACTTTTTCCTCTGATCTTCCTCCACACACATTTCTTTGGAGCACATCAAACACTAGGCTATAGGTGACTCTTTGAAGATGCAATATTTCTTAGGCCGCCAAAATTGATACAATATCCCTGAATTCGACGTAGTGAGAAACTCGAGCAAATTCGTTTCCAAATGAGGAAAAAAAATAAAATAATGGATGCCCTACCGTAGGTTACAATTTCTTCTTCCAACTGTCAAACAGACTGTCAAAGGCCATGAAAAGTATTTTTTTTCATCCTGACCTGTTGCCTGGGCTCACCTTTAGAATGTAGAATAGAGAGGCCTCTCACAGAGGCTTTGTATGGCTGCTGAAAGGCACGTTGCCATGACAGCCAGGCAGGGCCGCTGACAGCTTTGGCTGGGCCCAGGACAAAGACATCTCAAAGAGCCCTAAACCCAATCAATACAATGTAATGTGGATGGATCCAATTCTGGGCCCCCTCTCTCCCTGGGCCCGGAGCAAGTGACCCCTTTCCCTCCCCCCTGTCAGCTTCCCTGCACCCAGGCCAGCAGACCCAGTGAACCCTATCCAGAACTCCAGCTCCAGATCTGGGAGGCTTTGTCACGTCATGTCACGTAGGCCTATGGACTGGAGCCTCAGCCACTAATCTACTTGGTATTTTTTAATGAGTGTGTGTGTGTGCGTTTGCGTGTGCGCGTGCGCGTGCGTGCGTGGCTGCGTGAATGCATGCATGCGTGTGTGTGTGTGTGTGCATGTGTGTGCGTGCGTGTGTGCATGCATGTGTGCGTGTGTTACACTGGATTTAGCCATGCTCCATTGGAGGAAATTCCACTAAAAGTGTTTTGTTTTGTGTTAAGAAATTAAATACTGAATGATTTGTTTGTGATTAAAATAATTCCTATATCATGTTTCAAGGTTTGGAGGATGATTTACTTTGTAGTTCCTTCTTGCTTGAAGGCCAGCATTGATTAAGTATTGCATAGGATACTAGCTTTGTACACATAATAGTTGTCTGCACCACCAATGCACCACCAATTACTTTATCATTAGCCTACTTTATTACAGGCACTACCATTGTGTGTGTGTGTTTGTGTGTGTGTCTATCTGTCTATCTGTCTGTGTGATATGTACATTACTAGAACTACTGGTATATGTAATAAAACGGAATAGTGACGCACAATACCAAGTGTAGGCCTACAGAGCTACAGACAGTCATGCTTAGATGACACTGGCATTGGTGGGTCACCAATCAATATCAACAGCGAGTGAATTATCAGAATTATTCTCTTCAAGTTAGCCTATCAATTTGCTTGAAATTATTTTTCTTCTAGAAGTTCATGGCCCTTGTGCTTGTTAGGAGATGGGGAATCCACCGGTCACTAAATAGTTAAACAGGAGAGGGGAGATCTGAGGAGCGCGAGCATGTGCTGCGAACTGGTGCAGTGAAGTCAAAATGTGTCAATTTTCATTGGATAGCAGAGAGAAAGCGAGAGAGCGAGGGAGAACGAGAGAAAGAGACAGGCGGCGAGAGAGTCCGACCGAAGCGACAGTGGGTCGGAAATCTGCGAAAAGCTTGGATATTCTCTCTCATGTTAGCCGGTTTGACTAAATACCATTCTTTCATTTTGGAAGCCCATAACCACTGAAAGGACAATTTGACGGTAAGCACTGCAACTATGTTCCAGCTAGTTTATGCCGGATGTCTTGATTCGGATGTAATACCAAAACAATAGCGGCGCAAACAAACGCCGTTGTTTCGATGAGGATTGTGTATTACCTTTAATGGCTAAAATCTGAACGGATGCCACACGCGTTTTTGTGTCGACACATTATTTCCATTGAAGGGACGTTATTTTTGCTGACAGAAGCTGTCCTTTCCGTCGTCGCTTAAATGTAGTCTGTCACTGTTCCCAACTCAGCTGTCCCACCTCCTCAAACATTGTCACTCGCTACGCATGTAAACATTTACATCAACTGTCTGACAGCAGAGATTTTCACCGTTGAGAAGCACTTGCAGGTTGGTGTGCCATTCATAACTGCAGGCCAATTCGGCGTAAAACAATGCTTTGTATTTTTGCCATTGTAAAGCTTCTGTAAACACTGTCTTACACTAGGCTCTTTAAGGACGTCCGGTTTAGGGGCATCGTCAGGGGGCTACACTGGCATCGGCCTCATGATGTGCCGTGACGCATTGAATCATTTGATACTTTGAATCATTTGATCCCTCTCCGGCCGGCGCGTTGATGCTGCAACCTGCGTCTGTGGTCTCCCACGTCTGCCGAGGCCTGCCCTACTCTGACATAGCCCGAGAAATCCAAAAATATAGTTGAATTTTCATCCTTTGCCTATGACTAGACTGTGTTAAACCTGGATCGTTTGACATTTTATTCTAGTCATGTGTGTACTGTAGCCTACACCTCCAGCGACACAACAACCTTCTGGGGATGTCTAGCTCTACCCTGTAAGGACATCCGTGCTGACAACCAATCGTTTGCCGGGTTTAGATAGCAAAGGAAAGGGAGACCTGATCGCGTGCCCAAAAACAAATCACAGAAATTACTTTTACTGCGTCTTCAGCACTACTGTCAGACCAGCCGAAAACCCCGATCGGTGAAGTGAACAGAGCTGTCAGCTGAGATTGGGAATGGTACAGGCACTGAAAGGTCATTGCGTACACCTAATTATCTTTCTCTCTGCGGCGTTCCTTTGAACAAATCGCAACTGTCTGTGATCTCCAGGTGACCGCCTTTTGTCTGTGCGTGCCTGTGCGCTATTCCAAAAAGTAGGAAAGACTTGCCGACAATGAATTGATCACCACAATGTAAATGATGCATTCCCTCCCTTCTCTGGTCAATTTTTTGTAGGACCCCTCATGTAAAGAGGAAGTAACACAAGAAAGCACAGAATCGTGTATTAGGCTACCGTCCATCACAGAGACATATTTCAGCAGTTTCAGTTCTTGGTCGATTCAGCTTGCTGAGTGAAAATTGATTCAGTTTATTTTTAGTTAGGCCTATTACAACTCTACTACAGAAAGTTGGTTTGGTGCATGCACCCAAGGACAAATGTTGTCTACTACTACACTACACTATGCGTCATCATCACTCAGGCTACTTTTGTAGTGCATTTGCTCACCCGGGTTCTTGTCCATGAGGGAATAAAAATGCATCCTTTCCCTGCAGATATCTGCCCTGTGATGCCACTTTAGTCATCTCAGCCTTGGCAGGCAACCCCCCTTCCCCCCCTTGCTCTAACACAATAGAAATGTAGTTGATTCAACACTTATACAGTTTATGTAACTATTAGGGTGTATTTGGTCCCAGAGAATTTGAATTTAACACTGCATATCTTTTCTCTCTCTCTCTCTCTCTCTCTCTCTCTCTCTCTCTACACACACACACACACACACACACACACACACACACACACACACACACACACACACACACACACACACACACACACACACACACACACTGCACAGATCAGACCACCTATCATCAGCACAGTGTCCCAGTATGAGCAGTTCATTATTGAAAGGAGATTCCCACTAAGAAGAATGAGGTGTTTTTGTTTGAGGTTTTGGGTGAAAAAAGTATTTCTGTTCTTTATGGGCTTTTATGCCTTAACCCGTTAAAACACAGCATTATAGATTTACTGTCACCAGAATGGCAATGACAGAGTCATAGTCTATTACTAAATGCCCTCTGTTATGTCATAGTAGAGTAATACTATGGTAATTAACCTTTCGATGACTATTACAGCGTGCCACTAGTGGTACGGCATGCATCTACTTGACAGGGCAGTGGGTGGCGACAGGAAGGGAGGGATCGGGGAACGACCCCAAGCCAGAATCGAACCCGGATCCCTGGCGTAACAGTAACAGCAACAGCATGATGCCTTATCCGTTTGAGCCATGGAAGAGTCCAAGAGGAGCCCTCCTTAAGTCCACAGCCGGCCACCCCTTCCTAATCTCCCAGACCTGACCCACATGCCAGCCAGGCAGCTGGGGAACCTGGAGGGGCTCTAAGCCGCCCTACAAACACCACACATGTTGTAGAAAATTGAGTTTATACTGAAAATGGTCTTCATAACTCTTTTTATCTTGGGAAAGCCTTATGGTCCAAATGTGTTCCGTTTTAGAGATCAGCTTCAATATCTAACGTAACACCAATACTTCTAAGGCATTTTTTTCTCAGTTTCAATGTTGGCGTAGTTACTGCACTTTGCCTTTGAAGGGCAGTAAGCCCCAAGCCCTCCTCATAGCACTGTTGCTGCTGCAGCTGCTGCTGCTGGGATGGGGATGGGGGACTCATGTGGTCATTCGCTCTATTGGACTCCACAGCCCAACCAAGAAAAACCTAAATACCCTGACACAGAATTCACGAGTGCAGCTTACACACACACACACACACACACACACACACACACACACACACACACACACACACACACACACACACACACACACACACACACATGCATGCACTGCACGCACCCATACACTCTCTCTCTCTCTCTCTCTCTCTCTCTCTCTCTCTCTCTCTCTCTCTCTCTCTCTCTCTCTCTCTCTCTCTCTCTGTTTCTCACACACACACACACACACACACACACACGTCTTCGGACACATGCAAACGCATGATTAAGGATTTAATAGCACTGAATCAATCTTGGCATGCTATTTCCCGAGGGATTTTCTTTGTTTTTTTGCACAGCTTTTGTACTACAACAGAATGAGAAGACATTTTGTCATACAACACGCAGATTGTCCAAGATTTCCGCTTCTTAATCCGCAGAGCTGGTGAACTGGTGGTGGTGTGACCATAGGCTTTGCCCACACAAACTTAAGCTGGGAGTGCAAATCTGAAATCTAAGCAGTTGGACCAAGTGCAGCGGAGATCTCAGGTTGTTTCACTTTGTGTTTGCCAGTTACGCCATTGAATTAAAAGCTCCCAAGCATGGCGCAGAGTAGTAAATTAAAGGGCTGAAAACAATTTCCCTAATGATCTTCACTGTGAGCCCTTCCATGTTAAGTGGCCTGAGTTTGCTTTGCCCGCATTGGAGCGATGTGGGCAGCCAAAGTCAAACCACTCTAACTCGGGGTCAGCAGTAGTCTTGTGGTATATTTAAACAACATACAACATACTTCATTTTTATCAGGCCAGTTTATGGAACACATTCTAATATAGCACAGACTTAAGTATGTTGATTTATTATGTTAATTGATGGTGGGTGTTTTGCATTTTTCTATCAGGTGTGGTAGCATTTATATAGGGGTTTTCTTTTAACCTTGTGTTTTAAAGACGAAAGACAGGGCTGATCGATATGATTTGTGGTCAAAACAGTGGTTTTGATGGCCGTGCGTGTGTGTGTGCGTGCGTGCGTGCATGTGTGTGTGTGTGTGTGTGTGCTTGCGGTGGTTTGGCTTCCACTTTGGTCAAACAAGCCATACTGTTGTCTTTGCGAGAGAGGTCGCTAATGGATCTGACAATGGAGGATGATGGTCGCCCAAGTAGTTTGTGTGTGAGTCTTCTTCTTCCTTTAATGGAATAGCCTTTTGCCACAGTGATCGCACAAAAGGAGGAACTTGCTCCGTTCGCATTATTTTGCCGGATGAAAAGTGGGCCTGCGGACATACTTGGCAGGCACGCTCAGGATGTTGGTGTTGAACTAGGGAGCTGTCTCACAGCAGGACATGGGTGAGGTCAGGGGAGAGAGAGAGGGAGAGAAAGAGAGAGGGAGAGAGAGAGAGGGAGAGAGGTAGAAAGATAAGAAGTATCTGAGGGCGGCTATACCTTGTGGGTCAAGGTTCACACAGTGAGGAAAAATAAACATGTGCAAACATGAAACTCATCCTGAGCAACTGAAACAATAGTTGTCTTGGGCCTTACAGCTGTGCGGAACAGAGCAACATGTGTTTTGTATCTTCACATGGTTCTCGAGTGCTTTGGATGACACAGATAGTGTTTTCAAGCCGACCAGAACGGTGCCGGTGGTGGTGCCAGCACCAGTTACGTCAAAGATGTTCTTAGTTCTTAATAGACCGTCTCTGGTTACGTTCAGCATGAAACTGCTTACCTGCGAACCACCCGCATTCATACTACGCTCTGAACTTTTTAGCATGTAACTGTGTGTTACCCAGATGAACCTGCTGACGTCCCGTACACCTTGTCGTCATGGTTCTCAAAGTATTTTTTGATTCGGTTCGCAAATGCTGAGATCTGCGGCGTGAACACGCTTGCCAATTCACGATTACGTGCGGGACTGAGCACCGGTATGGTTCTCAGTCAGCCTGAACATGGTAAAAGAGATAAAGGGCCTCTGCTCATTGGGTAATAGCTACTGTAATGCCCTATGCTGGCTGTAGGCTGTAGTGATGAGCCAACGCACAGGACTACAGGATTTGTACCGTATTTTGTTAAAGTGAGAGCCCATCTGGGAAACTCCCATGGTCATTGTGACACAGCACTCTACAGAACACAGTGCTCACTGAACACAACAGAATTGCATTTATGCCTCACCCGTGCAAGGATGCAGCCTCAAACTGCACCCCAAGGGAGCAGTGCGGCTGGACAGTACCTTGGTCAGGGTACAGTCATGGAGGAGGACGGGGGAGAGCACTGGTTAATTATTCCCCCCACCACCCTGGCGGGTCAGGAGTCGAACCGGCAACCTTTGGGCTACAGTCTGATTAACAATGGCTGCCCTTTTCATGTGGTTCGTAAGTGCTGTCTTGTTTGACACTGATACACTGTGTGGAACACTGACTGACTTATTTCTCGTGGTTTCCAGTTGCTACAGTGATATATAATGATCATGTCCATTTGCAACATGTCATCATGCATAGGCGTATCTATGACACGCTGATTTGAACTAACTATTGCGTGTGTCCAATACGCATTTCCAAGTTAAGGCGTGCTCCACAACGCCCTGTGACAGGTTAGGTTTAGGGATGGTTTTGGACAATTTAGGTAGAAATTCGCCTAATCTCGCTGTTCTTGGCAAAAGTAAAGCAGCAGAAACATTGCTTTACTGACAGGTTAGGTTTAGGGGTGGTTTTGGTTAGGGCACAGCAAAGCATATTTGCGTTTAGTAACAGAAATGCGTTGTGACAAAACAAAATCGCTGACACGGCGGGAAAACCTGTGCAAACCTCGTCACGTGTCAAAAGTGCATGAAAGTGCTTTACCGTTGCGTTGAGGAGCACGCTTTAACTTCAAAATGTGTCGCACCAACACGCTGAATGCACTAGTGTTTAATGTGGTCATAATGATTCATCAGTCAACTCATGCCATCAGGAGTCCTTGAAAGGGCATTCACATCACTCACACAGCAGACAGTAGCAGTTTTCTTTCTTGGCTGTGATTCATAACCGTCGAAGAAGTCAGTGAGAAACATGGATGTGGTGGGGGCACACAAAGGCTAAAGAAAACGCATACAAGTTGTTTATGACCAGTAGGCAATCGCCTAGTAATGTGTCACTAAAGTCATTGTGTAATGTCATAGTACAATGTTGTAACATTGTAGTAAAGTAATAATGTTGAAGTTAAGACTTTTCATTCAGCGAACAGTTAACCCCTTAAGACGCGGCTTTATACATTTGTTGTTACCAGTATGGTAATGACCAAGTCGTGGTGCATTACTGAAGGGCCTGTGTTGTGTCATAGTATTGTAGTGCTATGGTAGTTACATTTCACTGTCTATTACAGCGTGCCACTGGAGGTACGGCGCGCATTAAGGGGCTACGTGTTCTGCAGACAGAGCAATGTGCACTAAGAGTCTACAAATAATTCAACCGCTCCTCCTGCAATTATCGAGTCAAACACATTACACATTAAAGGCTCGAAGACAAGCACATCCTCTGGTGTTACACTTTGTTTGTCTCGTTCTCTTCCTTAGCTAGCGGCTACACTCATAATGCATGGGCCCCTGGTGCCAGGTGTTGATGTCCCCACGTCTCCATCCCTTTTGCCGGGGGTGGGGATGGAGGATGAACCAACAAGACTGAGGGTGAGGGAAGTGTGGTGGACCTACACGACTGAGGGTGCGGGACATATCAACAGGACCCAATCTCAGCGTTGCAATGAACAATGCATGGAGGATACCATTCCTCCCAGTCTACCATTTCTCCTCAGGGCTCAGCTTGCGAGAGGCTGACATGCATCAGCATTCCCTCCACTGTGGGTGACGGAGGTCGCCAAAAGGGGTTAAGTGACGATCCAGTGTGGCACAGGGCTACCTTTACACTGGGCAGACTAGCACTGCCGAAACACCTCTAGTCGTAACTAGGGGTGTAAATCAGAGCCTCCATGACGATACGATTCAATATCAATATCTTATTATTCGATGCGATACGATTCAATTATTTTCGCTACTTAAGAATGCCCCACGATACGATACGAGACCATTCGATTCGATTTTTTTCCCAATTACTTTTCCACTCCTATTAAGTTATTGGGCAGGGGCTAGCGATTCGATTATTTTCGATACTTAAGAATGACCCACGATACGATACGATGTGATTCGATTCAATCATCAGACTATATCGCGATATATCAATGCATTTCGATATTATTTACACCACTAGTCGTAACTGTATTTCATTACAATATTCTGTCATGTATCTCCTCTCAACTTCCAGTTTGCTTTGACACGCTTTGGGATATACAGTCTACTTTTCTTTGTGTTGAAGAAAATTACAATAGTTTTAGAAGTAAATAACGAAACAAAATGAAAACTATTATGGTTCAAAGTCCTCAGTCGCAAAGTGAAGCTCACAGAGTACAGAAGAGAGCAATGAGGATGTCAGGAGTTGCTGGGCATGGTCCCATCTTGCATCGTCCTTCACCGTCTGCATTTTGTGCTGAGGCATCGATCCTGAGGGCCGCAACTCTGAGGGCAGCATTGCCAGCTGCTGAGTAGGGCTCTTTTTTATGAGGAAAGCAGCCGTGACATCACTTCCTGTTTTGGTTGTTTGCTCTCCTTGTTGCTGCTGCTGCACTTTATGGCTCATATGGCTCAGGTTGCCTCAGGGTCATTTTAGAGTGAGGAGTCTGCACACTTAAAATCCTTTTTTTCTTTGCTCATTTATTCTGTGGCAGGATAGGATGACGTTTCCACTGTTGCCTTCATCAGATTCTTCATCAGTGCTCATGTCCTGATTCAGACCATTGAGGACCATGCTGACCGGTCTGCTTGAGACAGGATTAAATTACTCAGCGAGCCTTTTGGTTTTCTGCTGTTTTGGTCTTGTTTTGTCTTCTTTCCGTACGTGCCAACATTTATTATATTTGTTGCTTATGGTTGGAATTTGTTATCACTAGGCCTACTTGAGAAAAGGTTTAATTACTTTGCAAGCTCATTTGTTTGTTTTCGTTTTGTTCAGTTCAGTTCCAGCTCCCATTATTTCTGTTTTTAACTCACGCCTCATTTCGTAACAGGCGTGATCTAGTAAATGATCCTGCAAACTGCATGCTTTCCTTCCTGTCAGCCTTGTTTTTCCTCGCACAAATTGATACCGTAGTTCATCAATAGTTGAAACGTCTTCAATGTCAAGCACAGAACGTGCGAGAGATTAATATCATGCGGAGCTGCAACAACAGGTTTCCTGAACTGTCCACGCACGTTGCGTCTGTTGTCATGTCATGCTTGAACATTGCGACCCATTGCACTGCTGCTACTTACTCCGGGGCTGTTGTGTCACGGCTGCGTTCAGTATTGCTTAAGCAACACCCGCTGGCACACAACGCCAGCCTGCCTGCCTGCTTGCTTTGCTCGCTTGCCCAGAGAAAGCCATGTGTCAGCGATTCTCTGAGCCTTTCCGACACCGCCGCCACTGTCTTTTGGCACACATCCTCTTTCTTTTCTCCACCCTCCGCAAATAACTCCCATGCTGTTGTCGCGAGGTGGTGCGTTAGTACACCTTGTGCCTGGAGGCACGCTAGTGCAGGCAGACAGGATAGACGAGTTGTTGCGGGGCGGACATGGGGGTAAGATGGCATGTATGTAGGCCTTTATTATGGTGGGGGGCAGTGGGCATCTGGGCATGGGATGGCACATAGCAGACAGCGGGGGCTGGGTGTTGGTTGAGTGGGGGATTGGCATCCGGATGCCCTGGGCTGCATAGGCCTAGTTGGTTCAATAGTTGGGGGCACATCAATCAATGTGCCTGAATCACTTTCTGTATGCGTGTCTGTGTGTAAATCTCTTTGTGGGGGTTGGACAAACCAAAACACACATCCATGCCAGACAGATCTAAATCTAAATATATATTAGCTGATGTGTGTGTGTGTGTGTGTGTGTGTGTGTGTGTGTGTGTGTGTGTGTGTGTGTGTGTGTGTGTGTGTGTGTGTGTGTGTGTGTGTGTGTGTGTGTGAGAGAGAGAGAGGGATGCATAAAAGACTTCATTAATACCTTTAATCACATTAATAACCCCAGGTTAACCTACCATCAAACATGTGTCAAGAGGCCAAATTCATTCATTACTCTCCAGAAATTAAGCAACAACAAAAAAACATGTTAAGATTAACTGTAGAGAATCCACATCACAGTGATATACAGTGTATTTTTTAAATTATTTCTAATCTTTTGACATCAAGCTTTCAAAACCTGCTTATCCAACATTAATTTAATTGAGTGCACGTCTACATTGAGCATTCATAGGTGCAAATCACTCAGCTGGGCGTAATATAGCAAGTGCATGCATGCGTCCCTTTTGCTGTGACATCGTTGCCACGGATACAAGAATACAGCACTTCCTGTTGGGGTGTCTGGTGTTCTTTGGGCTGTTTGGTATTTACAGTACGTGCAGAGGGAACATGTGAGCCAGTGAGATAGCATTAAATATTCTGGCATGTCAGGTCCTGAAGGGCCTGTGTGGACAGACAGACGGATGCATGCGCACAAATGAGCGTGCACACACATGTGCATGCGCACAAAAGCACACACACACACACACACACACACACACACACACACACACACACACACACACACACACACACACACACACACACACACACACACACACACACACAAACTTTCCCCCCTCTCCATCAGCTGTAAGCTCAACTGTCAGTGCATCCAGTAGGACAGACATCTGGTGTGGAGGAGGGACAGAGAGAGGAGGATGGTGTGGGGCGATGGAGAGAGATAGAGAGTGAAAATACACAGAGAGAAAGATATACAGAGAGAGAAAGAGGGGATTGTGAGAGACAACAGAGTTTGGGGACATAGGGATAGAGAGAAATAAACAGAGGGAGAGAGACAGTGAGATGAACAGAGAGTGCGAATGGGAGAGCGTTTGGTAATCTACATGGGGATAGAGAGAAATAAGCAGAAAGAGAGAGAGAGATGAACAGAGAGAAAGAGTGTGAGTGTGTGTGAGAGAGAGATATGAGAGAGAGAGAGAGAGAGAGAGAGAGAGAGAGAGAGAGTAGGAGAGAGTTTGGTTATCCGGCCAGCACAGTAGGCGGTAGAGGAGGAGTAGGGATAGAGAGAGCGAAGAGAAACAAATGTGATGGTGATGGAAAATCAACTATTCTTGGATTTCTGTATACTGTATATTTTTATTTATTTTATTTTTTTTATTTTATTAAAGGATCCCCATTAGCTTATGTCGTAGCAGTTCACTAGTCTTCCTGGGGTCCTAATTTCAAATACATGTAACACATCACATTTCAGATTAATAACAATACAGATAGACATGCCTTGCAAAAAATAAAGAGTTTTTCAAAGATTCAAGTAAATAAAATACAAGAAGATCTCAAAAGGTCAGCAACAAGTCTAGCAAACTGTTGTGAAATGCAATGCTGCCACATTGCTGTAAGTTCTCCTTCACACATTTAAAACAATAAAAAAACAGACCTTACAACTTCGGATATCCAATGGCAATTCAGTCCATGTCTTAATTGCTCTATAAAGCACAGTTCTTTTCATTGAATTCGTTTTTGGATTTGGTAGCACAATGTCACCCTTGCCTGCTTTCCTGGTGGCATATTTGTGAGCCGTGTTACAAAACACTACTTGCTGGATCAAAGACTCAGGTCTCTGCGTTTTCATTGCTTCATTAAGACATGTCGCTGTGCTTAAGTGTATATCACTTAAGCTTATCCCTTATTTGTATATTGTATATCACTTTGTTCCAACTGGTCAAGGGAAGATATTTTCATTAGTCACAGACTAGTGTGGTTATACAGTATATACAGCTACTACATATAGGGATGCACTGATACCGATGCTGGTATTGCTCATTATATTCATAATCGTTCTCGTCAAACAGTGGCCGATTCCAGGCGCTGATACTGCTATCACACAATACAAGTTTGCACAATGAATGTTCCCAAGGAGGGTGAATTTATTGGCACGTTTCAAAACTGTAAGGACTGTGTGCCTGGAAGCTTTTGCCAATGAGGTGAAATTCATTAGTTTTTATCAATGTGTGGATCTTCATTATTTTATTTCAATTGTTTTTGTATTTGAACCGCCGGCCACTGGCAGGTCAGCTGGCCATTACCTCAGCTGCCAGACCCACCCCCGGCCCTTCGCTGGCCCATCCCTGGTCCACCCCTGGTCCACCCCCTGCAGGCTTAGCTCAACCCTGAGCCCTATAAATCTCCCGGAGGCCAATGACTCTGCTGGCTGGATGCAATATTAGCTTTCCGCTGTACTTGTCACTGGGCTAGATGACATTTGCTGCTTAATCTCAGATTGGAGAACTCAGAAGGACACTGCCTGTGTAGTTTCCCCTCGATACACGATCCAAATCTCCCTGCTGCTGCCGTGGTGTGTGTGTGTGTGTGAGAGAGACTGTGTGTGTGTGTGTGTGTGTGTGTGTGTGTGTGTGTGTGTGTGTGTGTGTGTGTGTGTGTGTGTGTGTGTTTGTGTTTGTGTTTGTATGCGTGCGCGCGTGTGCATGGTAAACAGAGAGAGTGCTGTTTGTGTGTGTGTGTGTGTGTGTGTGTGTGTGTATGTGTGTGTGTGTGAAACAGACAAAATGTGTGTGAAGGAAAGGGAGCGTAGTGTTGGTGTGTGTGTGTCCGCGTGCATGTGTTTGTGTGTGCGCGTGTGTGCATGTGTAAAACAGACAAAGTGTGTGTGTGTGTGTGTGTGTGTGTGTGTGTGTGTGTGTGTGTGTGTGTGTGTGTGTGTGTGTGTGTGTGTGTGTGTGTGTGTGTGTGTGTGTGTGTGTGTGTGTGTGTGTGTGTGTGTGTGCATGTTTAACATACCGAGCGGATTTGCACCTCTGAGCAGATGAAGCTGAAGTGTCATATAGTAATCAGGTGGCCTGCGACAGTATCAGATGGCTGGAAACACTCACAGGCCAGGCCACAGTTGTAAACAAGCACTGTCACATGACATTGGAAATGCATGCAGTACACTGGCCAGGCCAAAGCAACAGAGAAGTAATGGTAGATATTACTGGAGCTGTATGTAATATAGAGGTCAGGGCAGAGCAATAGAGAATGATTGCTAGATATTACTCCAGCTCCATGCAACACAGAGGCCAGACCAAGGCAATAGAGAACCAGAGAAGGAATGCTAGATATTAATGGGAATGCCATACATGGTCCTGGCCAGAAGGAAAGCTACAGTAGATATTGCGGGAGCAACAACTTTGCCAGGCCAGATCAACAGAGAATGAACGGCAGATATTATTGGAGCTATATGACATACACAGGCCAGGCAAGAGCAACAGAGAATGAAGGGTGGATGTTCATTGGAGCTTCAGTATATGCAATACAAAGGACAGGCTAGAACAACATTAACATTAGACATTAGAAAATTAGGTTTTACTGGAAAGTTTTTAGCTGTCAGTTGCTGGACTTCTTCTCAGAGGTTGAAAGATGTCTTGTTCCTCTTCAAAGGAGCTTCATTAGTTTTGGTAGATTATGTAGGCGAGAACTGTAGTAGTTAAACATCTTTAGATGTCTCTAGATAACATGACCTGGATGAATGCTAATATTCATAGTCATATACTGTATGTCATGGGAGCTACCCACAGACAAGCAGTGCTTGATGCCAATGACTGACTTGGATAGCTTTGTATCACATTCATTCAAGCGGAATTAATGAGGGTTCTGGGGGATGTTCCAGAAAGCAGGTTTAGTCACTTGCCTTGCCATGCCACCTCTGAGTAAGCAGTGAACTTCCCGAAAACAGATCTCTCTGGTTTTGTTTTACGAGGTGAGAGAAGATCACCTCTTTTATGACTTAGTCTTGAATGAACTCATGGGGCTTAACCATTTAACCACTAGCCTCAAAAAGGCCCCTCCTCACCCATGATGGAACGGCATGTTCTGTATAATAAAACACAACACAAGCGGTGCTGCGCACAATAAACCCGAACCCAATTTCTTATTGGAACATTGCTGGTGCATCGCATCATCTGCCATATGTATATTGTGTTCACGTAACAACAGGAACTGACTGACATTTTAAGCAATTTGGCAATCAGACAACTGCATAGGCCTAGTTTTTTTTGTTCATGGAATTGTTTGTTACGCTGCCTCAATGCTTCGCCCCACTGAAAGACTCTTGTCTTTTTTCCCTGCAGGGCCTTTGTCGGCCTCCAACCGTCCTCCTATCTCTCTCCATCCCTCTGGCCCATCTCTGCCCCAGACAAGGGCAAGAGAGAGAGAGACAGAGACAAGAGAGAGAGAGAGAGCGTTCCCCACCACGTGCTACACCAACGCTCGTTAGGAGAATGGTTTCCGCAGACATCCGCCCAGTGGCGGCCGCAGCAGTGGCAGCCGCAGCCACAGTCTCCACCTCCACCTCCTCCTCCACCACCTACCCGGAGCCGCTGACGGCGATGTCGCGCTGGTACTTGTACGCCATCCACGGCTACTTCTGCGAGGTGATGTTCACGGCCGCCTGGGAGTTCGTGGTCAACTGCAACTGGAAGTTCCCGGGCGTGACCAGCGTGTGGGCCCTCTTCATCTACGGCACGTGCATCATGATCGTGGAGCGCATGTACCTGCGTCTGCGCGGCCGCTGCCCCATCCTGCTGCGCTGCATCATCTATACGCTCTGGACGTACGTGTGGGAGTTCGGCACCGGCTTCCTTCTGCGGCAGTTCAACGCCTGCCCCTGGGACTACTCGCAGTTCAGCTACAACTTCATGGGCCTGATCACGGCCGAGTACGCCGTGCCCTGGTTCTGCGCCTCCTTCCTCATGGAGCGGATGGTCATACGCAACACGCTCCGCCTGCGCGTCACCGAGCACGGGGAGCCGGCCAAGGCGGGCGTGGGTGCTGCTGCTGCTGCCCCCGTCAGGCCTGGAGGTGGTGGTGCGGCTGGCGTGGGAGGAGGTGGTGGAGGGGAGGGAGGAGGAGGAGGAGCAGCACAAGGGAGGGAGGGCTTGAGGGGGAGAGGGGCCATGAGTGCTAACGGATACGTGAAGGTGGACTGAGACAGGACGGAGGAGGCGTAAAGGAGGTGGAATAATAATCTGGATGTACGGCAGCAGGACTGCTCTGCTCCTTCTTTCTCCTCGTTATCTGTCTCGACCTCTCTCCTCCTGCCCACCCCACCTGTCCGCACCTGGAAACATGCATCATGCACATCAACACATACTGTACACATACCCACAGACATAGCATAGGATCCAACACACACACACACACATGCACACACACACACACACACACACACACACACACACACACACACACACACACACACACACACACACACACACACACACACACACACACACACAGCAACAGTACACGCAAATGCAAGGGGTGATATGTATGTAGTAGATGCATACATACATACATACACACACCTACATCAACACATACATAGTGTACTGTACCTAATAGGAAGGCACATATACACATACATACACATACAAAACAACTTACACACTCTCCTCTTAACCCTCTAACCTTTACCATCCTATGGCCATCCTAACTAGCAAGGGTTCACACCTCCATGACATATCATACGTCTCTCCTAATCACAATACCTCCACATACTGGAGTAGAAAACAGAGGAGAGAGAATGAGATGAGGGAGGGAGGAGAGCAAGAAAAAGAGGAGAGGAGAGGAGAGAGAAGAGAGGTGGATGAAGGCGAGAGTGTAGAGACAGAGCAATCTACCAAAGGGTGAGGCAGAGGAGAGGAAAAAGAGAACAAATAAATAAATACTTAATAAATAAACATGCAGCCGTGACATGCTGGAGAGAAGGAGCAGGCCAGCTGACACTTAGAAACAGACAGAAGAAGTTGAGCGTCTGTCAGTCATACACACACAGACACAGACACAAACACAAACACGCACATAAAGAAAAGGAACACGAACATACTGTACTACACACCCACTCAAATAACCACCCACTCAAACATTCATACAAATTCATACACACACAATAGTACACATGCACGCACAAACACGTGTGCACACACACACACACACACAAGCACATACACACGCATACACACACACACGCATACACACGCACACTCACACACACACACAAGCACATACACACGCACACGCATACACACACATGCACGCATACACCCTCATGCACACATGCACACACACACACTCCCCCACTTGTCCTCCCTGAGAGGGCTGCCCGACCCATGCCTCTCCTGGCTCTGCGTTGCAGCAGTGAACGTTTGAGAGGAGCAAACTAGCAGCTAATCCATTCCAGCACAGCTCCACACATCACCCACCCTGTGTGCGTGTGTGTGTGTGTGCGTGTGCGTGTGTGCGTGTGTGCGTGTGTGTGGACGCTGCGCAAACGACGTCGACAGCTGGGCCTCTGTGATATCATCACCGCATCATAAGGTCAAAGGTCATCCACCATCCTGTCAATCATCTTATTCACCCACACAGAGAGGTAGGAAAGTAATAGCATTCTGTCCAGGACGGAGAGAAAGTAGCATTTGGAAAAAAAACAACGTATAAACGACGGACGTCATAAGTGAAATCAAATCCTTCCACTAAACAACAAAGCAAGAAACCTTTGTAGAATTCTAATTGTCCATGTATGTTGTAGCAAAAAATGCAAATAACGGTCGATAACGCATGCTTTTTATTTCTAATTTCTGTTATTTATTAATATTTATCTTGAATAATCATGTGTGTAGCTTGAAATTAATATATTAATAATGAATGGTTAGATATTTATTGAGACTAATGTATGTATGTATGTTTGAGTTCAGTGTTCCCCAGGCAATTGTCGGTTTTTAAAATCACAAAAGGACAAAAAATACTTGTGTGCTTGACTCTGCATGAGACCAGTCGTCTTCCAAAACAAACATAAAACGAGTTCCTTCTGAGACAAATGTTTTTATTTTAAATGTATGAACATTCAACACCATGCATCCATGTCTGTGTCTGTTCCCTCGAGAAAGCCCAGCAAAGACATCTGGAGTGGTTTTAACTTGAAAACATAAAAACAAAACAAACAGAAAAAGATTCAAAACCTGAAAATAGGTGATGTCTGAGTGTAGTGGGGAGTGTTTGAGTGGGTCATATGAGTGGGGTGCATCTTAACGGGAGCTGCTTCAATGGATGAAACAGAAAGAATCATTTGGTGCTACATTTTCAATAAACCTTTTGAATTTCTATTTTTGTCCCTCTGAACATTTTCTGGTCTTAGTGCATGCAAATTAACTGTAAAACACCAGCTTGTGCACGTCTTAACCAAGGAGATCTGGTCAGCGTATTGGTACAAATACTCTGAGAATATAAGATAGTATATTACTAGTTAATTGCCCTTTGTTGAGTGATTCAATTAACACTAATCCATTATCATACCTGGCCTTGTCATTTTATACTACCGAGTGTAAAATGGTGCATCAAAAAAAGGAAAATGTTGAGCGCACTGAGGGACTTGCATCTATTCTTTCCATAATGCCACACAACACACCATCTTATGATATGATAAGATGTTTCTAGCTACACTGCAAAACATTGCTGCCAATTAGACATAAAAAGTATGTTGTCCTGCTAGCTGAAGTTTGTATATTAACTCAACTTGAGAAAGCCTCAAGTTGAGTCATATTTCGAGTTGAGTTAACTTTCAAACTTAAGGCAGCAGTGCAACCTACATGTTTAAATTTAACTGGCTTGCAATATTTTACAGTGTATTATGCAAGCTGTTGATACACGGAATCAGGTACTGTACTCATCAGTGATTCATACGAATTTGTTTGATTTTCAACAGCGTTTTCAGACTGAGAGTGCTGTTAAAACCTACTGTCTCTATGCATTGATTTGGATAGTACTTCAATCTTGGAAGGGGCAGATAGAATCTCTGGCCTGTGTGGGCCAATTTAGTATATATTTTCCGTTAAAGGTGAGTTGTGGCGTGAATCAATCCATTGCCCTTTTGTTTGTGATTACTGTGTGCTGTTGATGGGGGGGGGGGGGGGGGAAGGGGGGTGGGGTGGGGGGGGGTGGGGGGGGGGGGGGGGGGGGGGGGTTGGGTTAATGCAACACAGACCAAAATACCCATAACCTCAAGCAAGACTTTGATTCACGTCTCCTTCTCCTATATGCCGTAATACAGATCTCTGTCTTTTCATGAGTCTGAATGACTTGACCAACTGGGCTGGTAAGTCACTGCATGGCTAGTGCAATAGTTCCACATTGCTCCTGAGCTGCATAGTGAAACAACATTCAGGGTTTACCTATAGCAAGTACAAACTGACCTCTTGAAAAGCCCAGAACGTCTGTGAGTCCAAAGTCCTCATTGGCTACGTTTACATGACGTTTTAATACTGAATTAATAATTCAGAATTAAAGGTGCACTGTGTAAGATGGTGGACAGAGTAGGTATTGCAACTATGCTACTCACTGTCTACTGCCAAATGTGATCTTTTCATGAATATTTACTAAATAATGAACTAATTATATGACCAATGTACTGTACTGTACATTTTGCCGTTAAAAATGCCCATGTTTGGAAATTCAAAATGGCGGACAATGGAGAAGACCCCCCTTTTCATGTATGAAAAGTGCAATTTTCCCTGTCATAATAAAAACTTAGAATTTGATGATGATGGTTAGCATTTAGGAAAAAGATAACATTTGTGAATTGGCAGAATGAATTCTGGAAATAAAGTACTAAAAATATTACGTGGTGCACCTTTAAATAGTTCTGTTAAGTTTACTTTGATCTTTCATTTAATTCTGAATTGTGAAATGTTAACATGACGTTTTCAAAGCGGAATTATGCTTTAAGAGAATGAAAGTGAGTTCATTCTGAATTAAATGTCTCATGTAAACATAGCCAATGTGTGATAATGTATGATGCCAACAATGTTTAAAAGAGGACAAGAGGCATTCAATCACAATTGTATTGTACTGTACTGAATGCACTGATGTACTTATTACCGCCAAGATGACCTGTATTAACTCAATAAAATATAAGTATGCAGCCATGCTGATGTCTTACGTAACAGGATCAAAACAACAAGTAGCACGCCTCTTGGCACCTTCTACACGTTTCATGCAAATGTGACCGTAATTACACGAAAGGAATGCAGTGCAGCTTGGGCAAGGTAATTAATCACCTTCAGAAGTCAGACGATGTTGAAGTGAGTTATTAGTAGGTGATTGAAAACTCTCTCGACCGTGTCTGTTGACTTTGAGCAGGAAAACCTGGCCTCTTGGTCCCTGAGTCACATGAATGTCTTGAACATCACAAGGGATTACACTACTGAAGATTCAGTAACACTTTAGCTGGCGCTGGTGTCATATATATGACATAACAGTGTCGTAACACAGTCATGCATGTGTCATATAAACATTATGTTAGAGAGACAGAATCTCTGCTTACCAGTATGTCAATGTCATGAACATTTCCTGACTATGTCCTTAATTGACATTCAGTTATCATAAAGACAGCCCTAACAATGTCAACTTCACATAAACGTTTATGACATTGACATCATGATTACGACACTGTTGTGTCATATGACACTGTTGACATACCTACATATGACACGTATCACAGTGGCATTAGAAAAATAAAGTAAAGTAAAGCGTAACCTGAGATTCACATTTTTTTTTAGTGTGGATTTTCAGGAGGACATGGGGGGTGGGGAGCTCTTATGACATCCTACTAAGAAACAGTAGAATAATAGTCAACATTACTTAGTGATCCTTTACGTGCGCCTTGAGTGGGTCCTTTAAAACGTTCCGACACAACATTATAAATTTGCTGTTGCCAGAATGGCAAAGATCAAGTCGTAGTGCGTTACTTAAGGTCCTGTGTTATGCCGTACTAGTGCAGTACTATGATAGTTAACTTTTCAATGACTATAACAGTGTCCAACTGGTGGAACAGTGTGCATTATGGGGCTACGTACTTCCTAAAGGTGGTAGTATGAGGTAAGCATCTATCTCCTCTGCCAGTCCTCATGAAACGTCTTGTGCACGACAAAGAGGGGTAGAGCCGACCCATCTGTAGTCCAACCCTGGACTCTGCAATGTCAAACAGGGGCAAGTTACTTCAACAGAGCTTCAAAGCTATCAGAGCCCGCTGGCACCTCTGGTGATGGTCACACCATCACATCTTGCCATGCTATCAGAGCTTCCAAGCAGTGTAGTCCTGCATTGAGGTGCACATCATTTGTTGTGACTGTGCTTGTGTGACTTTGCTCCTGGGCCTTTGATGCCATGACAACACGATGACTCATGCAGAGAACAATGCTCCAATTACCCAGTGGACACCCTGTGTATCTTTTTGCATCTATTTAAATTGTCCTTGTGGCACCTTGTCCATTCGGCAGATATCCCACACATTTGTTCTCAACAACATCACAGTGGTAACAGGCAGTCTGCCAATTGTTATGTCACCACTCCCCCACTCATTGTCAATACTCTCTCTCTCTCTGTCTGTCTGTCTGTCTGTCTGTCTGTCTGTCTGTCTGTCTGTCTGTCTGTCTGTCTCACACACACACACACACACACACACACACACACACACACACACACACACACACACACACACACACACACACACACACACACACACACACACACACACACACACACACACACACACACAGCAACTCTGCTAATTGAAGCTATGTTTACTTGCTCTTCATACTACAAAACATGCGCCTGTTCTTCTGAGGAAATGGGTCAGTTCCACTACAGCATTTCTGCCCTCTCCCCTGCAGGGGGCACTATTATTCTATCCTCATTTTGAAATTGTTGATTGAACAGCTCTGCCTCAGGTATGTATGTACAGAATAGTAAAGCATGTTTTAAAAGGGTTGGGTGTCCCAAACAACATGGGAACGCAGCATTTAATATAGTTTATGCTGTATTAATGTTGCGGATGCCTGTTGTTGAATTTGGTTACACATTGAAAAGAGGACAGTTCTCAAAAAAATCACAGAGTAGGACATTACTTAATTATTTTAGAGCCAACAACTACACCTGCACAAATGCCTGTGTGTATTTTATTATAATATGGCATCATTGGTTCATAAACCCCTTGTTTCATGAGAGAGTATGGGTGCAAGCAGAACAGTGAGATGATGTAATGGTGGCTATTGACCACAAGATGCTGATCTCTCACCAGCAACTTACTTTCCTTCACTTATCCTCTTTGTCCCGGCTGGGCACAAGGCCACACTCATACACTAGCCCTGTCTCATGCTTTGGCCTGTGCTTCATCCCAGGATAGCCTCATCCCCTTCAGCTCTGTCGTCATCACGGTCCTTCGCCAGGTGTTCTTTTAGTCTTCCCCTCTTTCTCTACCCGATCAGGGTCCATCTTAAGGCGACTTTTGGTGTTTTTCATTGGGCATTCTTACCATTTACAAACCATTTAGGCCTACCAACTTACCAAGTCTCTAGGCCTAGGTAACAAACGCAAATTCACAGGCTACAGTAGCTGGCACTGCATGCATAATTGCATAGCCTATTTGTTCAGTTATTGGGTCGGGTGTGAACTATGTTGGCAAGGATTAAGTAGACAACGGCAACTATTTTGTCATTCACAGTGCAGCTGAAGTAGCAATTATGTATTTCTACATGATAGTCAATCGGTGACATTTAGAAACCAGGCCATAAGTCCCTTTACTAAAATGTGATGAAAGACAAGCTTGATGCTAATTCCATGTAAGCGTCTCTCATTAAAAAGAGCAAAACAAAGAAAGGGAAGTGGTTAAAAAGACAGGAGTGGAGGACAAGAAACGACAAGTGCAGAAAACAAGGACGGCTCGTCAGTTTCATATATGTATTTTTGCCTACGGTATACTTCAGCTGTTTTTTTTTCTTCTTCTTCTTCTTCTTCTTTTTCCTTTCAAGCGCAGCTTTACCTTAAGTCTCGAACCCTGAAGCAGTTTTCCAGCCATTAGCCCAAATCCGCTAATGGCTGATGGCGGCTGCTTTCTGGCATCAGCGCAGAAGCCTCCCATGACCTTGCCTGACAGGTCTACTCACACACCTCCCAAGAGAAAGACCTACTGGCATTCACATGACACTTCTCAAAAGAGTTTTCAAAAATCTTTATGGACACCTCTCTCTCTCTCTCTCTCTCTCTCTCCCTCTCTCTCTCTCCCAAAGTGAAGGCCGCCAAGGTAACTCTCTCTCTCTCTCTTTCTATCACTTGCTGTCTCTCTGTGTCTTTGTGACTGTCTGTCTGTGCCCCCTCCCCCCTTCTCTGCTCTGTAATGATTTGTGGTTTCAGAATAAGCTGCCACACTTGACATCCCGTGTGACAGGGCCCTGTGCAGTGCAGAGAATGGTTTAGGGTCAAGGGTCATTGGAAAAGGATAAAAGAAGAGGACAGAGGGAGGAAAGAAGAGAAAAGCAAGCGGAGACAGGAAAGGACAGAGGAGGAAGAGGAAGAGGAAGAGCAGCGTGAGTAGTAGTGGACGTGTGTGTGGGGGTGAGGTGGTGTTGAAAAGGTGCAAAGGGCTTGAGTGATGGTGCCTGCAGTGTCTGTTTGCCGAGTGACACGTCCTAGAGTTGGTGAGCTAAATGACGGGGTTGAAGAGTAGGCCGTGAGCTGTAGTGTTGACGAGCAGGCCAAACCAGGTGGAGACGAAAGAACAGCGAATACACACACTCATGGTACTCAGTACTAGAGTTGTAGAAGTAGAAATATTGTTACAGATGTAATTACAACACTAGTAGTTTGATATTACATATGGTTGTAGCTATGTAATATCATATTACTAGTGTAGAGTCTACAACTCTGCTCATTACTACAGTCATGCACTATAAATCGGTGTTCGGGTCATTTTGACCCGTTTTCAGTTTTTAGCTTGAGAAAAATAGTATCAGTTA
>NC_085875.1:46894769-46897269 GCF_034702125.1 Engraulis encrasicolus | reverse complement strand
CACACACACACACACACACACACACACACACACACACACACACACACACACACACACACACACACACACACACACACACGGTACACACTACCGACACAGTATGTAGGCATAATATTCTCAGCGCATAACAAATGCTGAGAGGCGGGCGGGGTGGGGGGTTGGCGGGGGTCCCTGGTCTTCTGGGGGTCCAGATGGGGACGAGTCTGGGAATTCTTTTGAAGAGGGGACCCTCTTGAGCCCCAACAGCAGACCCGCTATACTGTATAGGCCGACGGGTCGGATTGGGTTCTGGGTGGTCCGATACGACTACTGATACTGGGTGTGTGCCGCTTACGGTACAAGGCCACAGATAGACCAACTGTCAACCCCCACGGCGCGGGAACGAGAAAAAAAGAGAAAAGACAAGGATCAAACGGCGACCTGGGGGTCTGATATACCATGTAGTGTAGACAAGCGTGTGTCATGTGTCGTGTGTGTGTGTGTGTGTGTGTGTGTGTGTGTGTGTGTGTGTGTGTGTGTGTGTGTGTGTGTGTGTGTGTGTGTGTGTGTGTGTGTGTGTGTGTGTGTGTGTGTGTGTGTGTGTGTGTGTCTTTGAATGTGTGCGCTGGGAATGGGTGACTTGATACTGGGCCTTAACCTCTGTCTGTCTGTCACCTACTCATATTTTGTAAGGGATCACGGATCACATACAGGTCTAGTGTGCACAAGTAGCCTATATGTGTGTCAAGAGGCGAGGATATAACAGGCTATCCGCTAAGGGGTGAAACATAAAACAAAAAAAATTGCAATATGCAGTGGTGTCGCCATTTTTGATGAGATGTCCAAATATTTGTTTTAAATATTCCTCTCTCAGTGTGATGTGGAGTGGTTATTTAAGATTGAATATGTGACCGATTCAGACGTTCTAAACGACTGTTGAAAGACGTTTGCCAGGCACTATAGAGGCACCTGCCACTGGGTGTGAACACTTATCGAGGGGAACGGCCTGCAGCATGATTTTATCAGTGTCAGGAAATGTATAGTGATAGGACTCAGCCTCACCTGCACTGTATGCACAGCGAACTGTATGTACACACACAGTTGTACACACTGTGTGTTTGGTGCATGCGTGCGTGTGTGTGAGCATGCATGCATTGCATTCATGTAGGCTACATTAATGCACATGCACACACACACGCACGCCAGCACAAACAAGAACAAACGGCCAAAACTGCACTTATCGCTCTATGCACACAGAAGCCTGTACAAGGTGTGTGTGTGTGTGTGTGTGTGTGTGTGTGTGTGTGTGTGTGTGTGTGTGTGTGTGTGTGTGTGTGTGTGTGTGTGTGTGTGTGTGTGTGTGTGTGTGTGTGTGTGTGTGTGTGTGTGTGTGTGTGTGTGTGTGTGTGTTTGTGAGTGAGTGAGTGAGTGAGTGAGTGAGTGAGTGAGTGAGTGAGTGAGTGAGTGAGTGAGTGAGTGAGTGAGCAAGTGAGCGAGCGAGCGACTGCCTGAGTGAGTGAGTGAGTGAGTGAGTGAGTGAGTGAGTGAGTGAGTGAGTGAGTGAGTGAGTGACAGAGAGAGATACACGCATGCTTAATGTTCCTAATTGACCGTAATGTTCTTTTATGTTATCTGTAAGCTTTGGCAACACTGTTACCAATAGGCATGCCAATAAAGGATATTTGAATTGAATTGAATTGAGAGAGACAGAGAGAGAGAGAAAGAGACAGAGAGGGAGAGAGAGAGAGGGAGAGTGACGGACAGAGAGAGACAGAGACAGACAGAGAGAGAGAGAGAGGGAGAGTGACAGACAGAGAGAGAGAGAGACAGACAGAGAGTGAAAACTGCCCTCCACTTTAGATCTGGTTTCCTAAAGGGCGTACCTGAGATTTGTCAACAGCGAGCGAGCGAGTTGAGTCAACATGTGCTCGATGTTCCCAATACATCTTGAGGCTTGTCTGCCTAAAGAGAAATGACTGTTGAGTGCAACAGGGTCGGGGCAAAATAGCACTGCGGGCTCTCGGCTTGAACTTCCCCACAACCACTTCTGACCACAAACCGTCACTTACACTCCCATTCATTTGAATAGAACACACACTGTGACACGTGCACACACAAACTGACACACACACATACAGTACAGTGCACACGCACGCACACACGCACGCACACATACACATGCATGCGCACACGTGTGCAGTGCACACACACGCACACACACTCTCACACACACACACTCTCTCTCTCTCTCTCTCTCTCCCTCTCTCTCTCTCTCTCTCTCTCTCTCTCTCTCTCTCTCTCTCTCTCTCTCTCTCTCTCTCTCACACACACACACACACACACACACACACACACACACACACACACACACACACACACACACACACACACACACAGAGAGAGAGAGAGAGAGAGAGAGAGAGAGAGAGGACAACATATAATACCGTAAAAGACAGCACAACACTGCAGCTTTTTTGTATCTTGTCAAAATGAGACACAGTGTAAGCAGGTTGTCAGGCCC
>NC_085875.1:46844769-46867269 GCF_034702125.1 Engraulis encrasicolus | reverse complement strand
GTAGCCCCCCGTGCACATGACCCGTCTCACTGGAGCTATTGAGCCAGATCCTGTTTCACAGTTCCACAGGCAAGGACGCACGGACACGCAGAGGAGGAGAACATAGGGATAACCCTGATGTGTGAGAGAGAGAGAGAGAGAGAGAGAGAGAGAGAGAGAGAGAGAGAGAGAGAGAGAGAGAGAGAGAGAGAGAGAGAGAGAGAGAGAGGGAGAGAGAGAGAGAGAGAGGCGAGTGAGATAGAAAGAGGGAGAGAAAGAGAGTCTTTCATAAAAGAGAGAGTATGGGAGGAGTGGAGGGCAGGAATGAGGATGGAGGGGGGGGTGATACAAACTGGCAGTGCAGATAAGAGAAGAAGAAAATGATTCTCTGACTTCCTTTGACCTGCCGGGTCCAAGAGAGGCCAAGAAAGAGGAACGATAACGTTCTGTGGAACATTTCTGTGTGTGTGTGTGTGTGTGTGTGTGTGTGTGTGTGTGTGTGTGTGTGTGTGTGTGTGTGTGTGTGTGTGTCTGTGTGTGTCTGTGTCTGTGTCTGTGTCTGTGTCTGTGTCTGTGTCTGTGTCTGTGTCTGTGTCTGTGCATGTGTGCGTGTGTGCGTGTGTGTGTGTGTCTGTGTCTGTGTCTGTGTCTGTGTGCGGATGCGTGTGTACGGGTGTGTGTGTGCATATGTGTGTGTGTGTGTATGTATGTGTGTGTGTGTGTGTGTGTGTGTGCGTGTCCGCATGTGTGTGTGTGTCAGTGAGCGTGTGAGTGTGTGCATCCATGTGCCTTTGTGAGGGAGTGTGAGAGAGGGAGTCTGTTTGTGCGAGGGAGTGTGTTTTTGAGAGCGTGAGAGGTACAGCAAGGGTGTGTGTGTGTGTGTGTGTGTGTGTGTGTGTGTGTGTGTGTGTGTGTGTGTGTGTGTGTGTGTGTGTGTGTTTGTGGTGTGTGTGTGTATATGTGTGTGGTGTATGTATGCGTGTGGTGTGTGCGTGTGTATATGTGTGTGTGTGTGTGTGTGTGTGTGTGTGTGTGTGTGTGGTAGCACCACTCAGTGAGTGAGTTTGTTGTCCTTGGTAATTTATCTAAAACCACTCTACCTCCAACTCTTCCTTGCCTCCCTTTCTCTTTCTCTCACTCTTTCTCTCACTCTCTCTCTCTCTCTCTCTCTCTCTCTCTCTCTCTCTCTCTCTCTCTCTCTCTCTCTCTCTCTCTCTCTCCTCTCTCTCTCTCTCTCACTCTCTCTCTCTCTCTCACACAGACACACAGGACACACAGACACACAGACAGACACACACACACACACACACACACACACACACACACACACACACACACACACACACACACACACACACACACACACACACACACACACACACACACACACACACACACACACACACACACACACACACACACACACAGAATAACACAATGTATTTTCCTTTACCTCCCTGTGCCTCGGTCTTCCTCTATCTCTCAGGCCTCTCTCTCTCTCTCTCTCTCTCTCTCTCTCTCTCTCTCTCTCTCTGCATCAGTGAAGCTAATCTGGTCTTGTTCGCTACACAAAGGCGTCTTTTCAGGCTGGGTGGCTTCCTGCATGTCAAACAGGGGCCTGCTCTGCTGTCTCCCCCTCTCAATGACTTAGTCTTCTTCACTACTCGCATTGATCGCAGCGGCAGACGACACTACTCTCTCTCTCTCTCTCTCTCTCTCTCTCTCTCTCCCTTCTTCCCTCTCCCTGTCTTTCTTGCTCATTTTCGCTTCTTCCTCTCTTCCTCTCTCCCCCTCTCTGTCTCTGTCTCTGTCTCTGTCTCTGTCACTGTCTCTGTCTACACACATGTCCATTCTTTCTTCCCCTTAATGATGCTCCTCTCTTCCTCACCCACCCATGAGATGACATGTCAGATCTTGGGTTGTGTCAGGAGTTCTGTGCTGGCCTCCCTTCCATTCACAACCTGTGTGTTGGCAGCTTCTTCCTTTTCATTCAGTAGCTGTAGGCCCATACATTGTCATTGTACATTGGTACAGAGAGGAATGGCTATGTGTCCCTGTGAGCAGAGGTGTCAAAAGTAAAAGTAAATTCATGGTCTAAGTACAACACTAGCACGTGATATCACATAGCAGTTACAGAATTTACTCCATCGTACCTAATGAGGTAGATACTGTTACTGAAAAACACTAAAAACTTAACAAGAAAGCACAAACAGGGTAGAATCAGCTCACCGTAAGACAAGTGCACAGGTCTACTGGTTACTCAGATAAATTAGCTGTGTTGGAAGGAAACTGTGTTTCTTTTTTTACTTTTATGACAACCCTGCCTGTGGGTAGCTAAGTGGTGAAGATGAAGAGCTAATGCTAATAGTAATGAAGGGAATGTTGAATACAGTCATTGCTAGCTACTCTGAGCAGTTGCACTGTAATTGTTTTGAAATAGCATACTAATAAAGATATGCCTAATATGAAACAAATAAAGATTTAAAAAGCCAATTGTGATATTCTAATTTGATAACAGGGGCTTGCTAGAAGGTGAAGCATTGGAGATGACATCAGTTTCATCTCTGGGGATATTCTAGATCTAGATTACAACAAATCTTTATTCTATGGCGGTAGATTCCGAAACAGGGTGTGAAAATGCAGGTGAAAGCATTACTTAGCCATACACACATGATCTCCTTCCTCATGGTACTTTACCACTGTTGGGTTTTGTTGGCTTGTGGTGTGATGGTGCGTGTGTGTGTGTGTGTGTGTGTGTGTGTGTGTGTGTGTGTGTGTGTGTGTGTGTGTGTGTGTGTGTGTGTGTGTGTGTGTGTGTGTGTGTGTGTGTGTGTGTGTGTGTGTGTGTGTGTGTGTGTGTGTGTGTGTGTGTGTGTGTGTGTCTGCGGTGCATGCATGCTTGTGTGTGTGCGTGTGTGCATGCTTGTGTGTGTGTGTGTTTGTGTGTGCGTGTGTGTGTGCATAATGCCTGTGTGTTTCGACACCCAGCTCCTGATAGTCAACCATAATCATCATGAAACCAGACCGATTTCATTCCTCAGGTCAGACCTCGAGCCATACCTGTCAGGCTATTCACTACGCTGCCCGGTGTCAACCAATCAGAGAGCAGCGCCGTAAGCCATGTCAACGCTACACCTACTGTGTGACTAAACCTCAGCGAGAGTTTGTTTTTAAATAGGAGTCTTTTTAACTCTCTAGATCTTATCAGTCGTTCGCAATCAGGGCTGGCGCTAGGCTATAGGCAGACTAGGCGGTAACCTAAGGCGCCAAATGTCCAGGGGGTACCAAGGCCTACAGAGTTACAATATTAAGCTAAATAAAGCATTAAAACTTTACACTTAATGGGCACTCAGTAGATATACATTGTACTAGATCAGCTGTGCTCGATCAGATGTATGACACTGTTCTGCCTCCCAGGCAGTTTTAAGTTTTTTGGCATTTTAGCGCCCCCCTTTTTGGTAATGTGGTCAAATGTGGTATTGCAACAGGAAGTTGGAATTTAGGAAAAGGAAATACAGGAAGTAGTTTAAGCACATGTTCCTGTCAGTTCAAGCAGATGTCAGCAGATCATGAAGCTGTCTTCTCATCTGTCTCCATCCTTTTGTTTTGAGCCGTAGAAAGCATCGTCTGTGAGTAAAAATGTGTTCATAAGATTGATATCTTTCAGTTTTAATGTATATTGATGGAAATGTTTATGTTGCTAGATTAATATCTAGATTTCGGTCTGGTAACACCGCTCAGCATAGGATATGCTAATTGTACCATGTATCTAGGTCATTGTACATACCTGTACTGTATTTTTTACTATAATTCATCTGATTTTGGTTTAATATTCATACTCTAGTAATTGTATAAAGAATTCATTCTACGTTATTTCTGTACTATTTCAGTTTTACACCTTGTCTGACAACAAGAGTCTACATAAATCTTGGAGCTTGAGACGCTACATCCTGACTCTCGTGTCATCATTCAGGGAGTTTGGCTGGCTGTCTAATTTTGGTTATGCACACCATTAGGAGGGCAGTACAGTAAAAAGACGAGTGAGCCGGTTCAACACCAACTACAGTGACAGACCAGGACAGAAGACAAAAAATCACACATCATGGCAACAAGTAAGGATTTTGACACCAAATCTCAAGTCAGTAGCAGAGCCAGTGTGCGCACAAACGTATCTTCAGCCAGTGCAGCAGCCAAGGCCCGTGCAAAGGCAGAAGCAGCGCGCGTACGCGCATCATTTGCAGAGAAGGAAGCCAAATTAAAAGTAGAGTTGGCTGAAAGGGAATCAAAGCTAAAATTGGAGCAGGCAGAGAGAGAGGCACAGGCAGCTCTAGATAAAGCAAAACTTGATGCTGAACTGGAGACTTTGGCACACCAGTGTGAGGCAGAAGCTGCTAGCAGGCAGGCAGACATCTTGGAGGCCGCTGAGGAAGAGGTTAGAGCGCCTGACAACGTGCACGGCAGCAGGAGGTCATTAAGGTCAGAGATGGAGGATCGAACAAACGCTTATGTAAGAGAACAGAACGAGTTACATCAATCCTCACACCACGATGACCATGCACCTCCGGGCAGTCAAGCTAACGAAACCTTAGTTTCATGGGGCACTCCAACCGGTTCTCCTGCAGTCGGGCCCTCTCCCCAAAATGCTGTCTCACCTGAAGCGCCTACTCAGCATCCCGCTGTGACACCTTCTATGCCACCCCTTCCTGTTAAAACGGAACGAAATGAAGGTGAGTCACACTCTAAGCCACAGGTACGTAATATGGCCCGTTCAGCTCAAGCCTACAGCTCTCTTCGCCATACTTACCATAACACAACCCCTTCAGCTCAATTTTACTCACCTCATCGTCCTACTGGCCGCAATGTAACCCCTTCAGCTCAACAACACACCTCTCATCACCATACTTACCAAAAGATGGACCCTTCAGCTCAACCCTATGTCCCTCATCAGCATAGCAACCCTGCTGATCAGCAGAAGACACCCGGAATGACAGACTTTGTGAAGTATTTAGCACGTCGCGAGCTAGTGACTACGGGTCTCACTCAGTTCGACGATCGCCCTGAGAGTTTCAGGGCTTGGCAGTCTTCCTTTCACAACGCCATCAGAGGTCTAGGCCTTTCAGCCAGCGAAGAATTGGACCTCTTGACTAAGTGGCTGGGGAAGGAGTCATCCTGTCATGTCCGTACAATTCGTCAGGTCCATGTCAACGATCCCAATGCAGCACTGAACAACGCATGGAGTAGGCTGATAAAGCTATATGCAGCGCCTGAAGTACTTGAAAAAGCACTTTTCAAGAAACTGGATGCATTTCCTAAGATCGCCAGCAAAGACTACGTCAAACTAAGGGAGCTCGGAGACCTCCTTATGGAGTTTCTATCCGCAAAAGAGGACGGATACCTACCTGGGTTGGCCTTCCTGGACACCTCTCGGGGCATCAGCCCTATAGTAGAGAAACTTCCGCATGCCCTACAGGAGAAATGGATAACACGAGGCTCGAGGTTCAAAGACGAATACGACGGGTGCTTTCCCCCCTTCTCCTTCTTCGCGGACTTTGTCTACTATGAGGCAGAAACCAGGAACGACCCAAGTTTCGCTATCCCCAACAGTAGCGGTCCTCCTGTGAAGGATAAAGTCAGGCTATCGGAGCGGAAAAGTGCCAGTGTCAGTCCACAAAACTGATGTTGCCGCAGAGACTGAGTCCGACGTCTCCTCAAAGCAGGCTGAGAACCCTGGCAAGAACTGTCCAATCCATCATAAGCCACACCCTCTGAAGAAATGCCGTGGATTCAGAGCTAAGACACTCGAAGAGCGGAAGTTGTTCCTCCGTGAAAATGGGATATGCTACAGGTGCTGTGCATCAACTTCCCATCTGGCCAAAGAGTGTAAGGTCACCCTCAAATGCAGCGAGTGTGAAAGCGACCGCCACATCTCAGCCATGCACGCTGGCCCAGCACCTCAGACACCCAAAGTTCCAGCTCCTACTTCTACGCCCGAGGGAAAAGAGGAAGGAGAAGAACTCGCGTCTGTGCCTACAGTCACGTCACGCTGCACTGAGATTTGTGGTGAAGGGCAGCCACCAATGTCCTGTTCAAAAATATGCTTGGTCCGTGTATTTCCTAAGGGGAAGCGCAACAAGGCCATCAACATGTATGCCGTACATGACGACCAGAGCAACCGCTCATTGGTAAGGCCTGAATTCTTTGACCTATTCGACGTCAAGAGCAGCTCCTCTCTCTATTCATTGAGAACATGCGCAGGCACCATGGAGATGTCTGGGCGCAAGGCAGAAGGCTTTGAGATAGAGTCTGTGAATGGAGGAGTTACCCTAGCTTTGCCACCGCTGATAGAATGCGACCAAGTACCCACCAATAGGTCAGAAATTCCGACGCCAACGGTAGCTCTGCTCCATCCCCATCTGAGGTCCGTGGCAAAACACATCCCTGAGCTTGATCCAAACGCGCAAATCCTTCTCTTGCTAGGGAGAGATATCATAAGAGCACACAAGGTGCGCCAGCAGATTAATGGTCCACATGATTCCCCCTTCGCTCAGAGATTGGATTTGGGCTGGACGATAGTTGGAGAAGTGTGCCTTGGACACGCCCACAAGCCTAAGGTGAGTGCTTTCAAGACCCACGTTTTGGAAAAGGGACGTCCTTCCTTCTTGTCCCCCTGCAACAACTTCATCGACCTGAAAGAGAAAGTGTGCCACGGCGGAGAGCAACCAAGTGGTCTCGCCAACAGCTGCAAGTCCAGTGCAGAAAGAGTTACAGAGCATAGCTTGGGTCAAAACCTGTTCCAAACAACAGACAACGACAATAAGGTTGCTCAATCCATCGAAGACGTAGCCTTTCTAAAGATCATGGACTCAGAGGTGTACAGAGATGACAAGAACAACTGGGTTGCCCCATTACCCTTCAAGGTCCCGCGAAGGCGACTCCTAAACAATCGAAAGCAGGCACTCAATCGCCTTTCCTCACTTTGTCAGACCCTGAACAGGAAACCTGTGATGAAGCAGCAGTTCCTCGACTTCATGAGAAAGGTGTTTGAGGATGATCATGCCGAACCAGCCCCTGCCCTGATGCAAGACGAAGAGTGCTGGTACCTCCCGACATTTGGAGTCTATCATCCTCGAAAGCCTGATCAAATTCGAGTGGTATTCGACTCCAGTGCTCAGGAAGGTGGCGTCTCCCTTAACAACGTGCTGTTAACAGGCCCAGACCTTAACAATAGCCTGCTGGGAGTCCTTATCCGCTTCCGAAAGGAGCAAGTGGCAATCATGGCGGACATCCAGAAAATGTTCTACTGCTTTCTGGTCCGGGAAGACCACCGGAACTTCTTGAGGTTCTTGTGGTTCAGGGATAATGACCCGACGAAAGACATCATCGAGTACCGGATGAAGGTACATGTTTTTGGCAATAGCCCTTCTCCCTCCATCGCCATCTATGGGCTGAGGCTTGCCGCCAAAGAAGGTGAACGTGAACATGGCTCAGACACACAAAGGTTCATAGAGAGACACTTCTATGTGGACGACGGGCTCATGTCCTTGCCCAGCGACACTGAGGCCATCAGTCTTCTCAAGAGGACGCAAGCATCTCTTGCAGAGTCAAACCTTCGACTTCACAAAATTGTCTCTAACAGCCCTGCTGTGATGAAGGCCTTCCCACCAGAGGATCATGCTGTAAGCATACAGGATCTAGATCTGAGTGAGGAGAGCACAGTTTTACAGCGAAGTCTTGGGTTGTGCTGGGAGATAGCTAGCGATGCCTTTACCTTCCAAGTGTCCGTGGGTGACAAGCCGTTCACCCGGCGTGGTGTCCTGTCCACCATCAACAGTGTCTTTGATCCACTCGGTCTAGCCTCTCCGGTCACGGTGCAAGGAAGAGCTCTTCTACGGGAACTTACCTGTGACACTTCCGATTGGGACGCTCCACTCCCAGAGGAGAAACGAAGTGAATGGGTAACCTGGAGAGACTCACTCCTGGAGCTGAAAGAGCTGCACATCCCGCGTACCTACACACCAGATTCCCTCACTAAGGCACGCCGACTGGAACTGTGTGTGTTCTCCGACGCCTCCACCAAGGCTATTGGTGCAGTTGCCTACCTTCGAGCCATTGATGAAGACGGGAACAGCCACGTTGGCTTCGTCCTAGGGAAAGCCAAGTTAGCCCCTCAGTGTAAGCCTACCATCCCTCGGCTCGAACTTTGTGGCGCTGTGCTAGCAGTAGAAATGGCAGAGCTCATCCTTGACGAGATCGACCTCAAGATGGATGCAGTCAAGTTTTACTGCGATAGCAAAGTGGTCTTAGGGTACATACATAACGAGGTGAAGCGCTTCTACGTGTATGTACACAACAGAGTGCAGAGGATACGTCAGTCGACCAAGCCAGAGCAGTGGCTCTATGTACCAACAGAGCACAATCCGGCTGATCACGCATCCAGGGGTGTCTCTGCGTCAAACCTGGCAAAAACTACATGGTTCAGCGGACCAGCTTTCCTCCAAAGACCGTACAATGGCCTGCAAGAGGAGTCCGAGTCCTTTGAACTCATCAGTCCCGAACTTGACGTTGAGGTGCGACCTGAGGTATCAAGCTTCCACACACAGGTCCAAGCACAATCCCTCAAGACAGACCGGTTCAAGCGCTTTTCAACTTGGGACTCACTTGTGAGAGCTGTCGCCTTGCTCATCCATATAGTCCGGTGTCGCAAGTCTAAGGACTATGCCAAGGGATGTAAAGGCTGGCATTGGTGCGAACAACCTCGCACACCCGATGAGCGTTCACAAGCCATGAATGTCATCATACAAGCAGTCCAAAGAGAAGCTTTCCCAGCAGAGTTCTCTGCTCTGGCCAATGGCGAGGCTCTACCCACCAGCAGCCCACTCTTTAAGCTCAGTCCTGTGGTGGAAGAAGGCCTCATGAGAATTGGAGGCAGGCTCACGCATGCACCATTGGAACACGCAGAAAAGAAACCCCTTGTTCTACCTAAGCGCAACCATGTCTCTGCCCTGTTAGTGTCCTACCACCACAAGCAGGTGAAACATCAGGGGCGCCATTTCACTGAAGGTGCCATAAGGTCTTCAGGCCTGTGGATCATTGGATGCAAAAGGCTCGTCAGCTCCATCATTTATGGGTGCGTCACCTGTCGGAAGCTACGAGGCAAGATGGAAGAGCAAACCATGGCAGACCTGCCACCCGAGCGCCTCAGCACATCTCCACCCTTCAGTTATGTTGGGCTGGATGTTTTCGGGCCGTGGAAGGTCACTGCGAGACGCACCAGAGGTGGGCATGCTGAAAGCAAACGATGGGCGATATTGTTTACATGCATGAGCACCAGAGCGGTGCATATCGAGGTAATCGAGTCCATGGACACGTCTTGTTGCATCAACGCCCTGAGGCGATTCTTTGCAATCCGTGGACCTGCAAAGCAGCTAAGGTCTGATTGCGGGACCAATTTCATCGCCGCTAGCAAGGAACTTGGAATGGCAAAACCGCAACAAGGACCCAGTATCCAGAAATACCTGAGTGACCAAGGTTGCTCTTGGGAGTTCAATCCCCCCTACTCGTCGCACATGGGAGGCTCTTGGGAGCGGATGATTGGAGTATCCCGACGGATCTTCGACTCCATACTGCTACAGGAGCACGTCCATCTCTCCCATGAGGTCCTATGCACTTTCATGTGTGAAGTGTCTGCGATCATCAACGCCAGACCCCTTACTCCAGTGTCCACCGATCCGGACGCTCCTTTCCTCTTGACTCCCACAACGCTGCTCACACAAAAGGGTGCTGTGCCTCCTCCACCTGGGACCTTCTCAGACAAAGACCTCCACCAGAGCCAATGGAGACAGGTTCAAGCCCTCGCGAGCACGTTCTGGACCCGATGGAGACGGGAGTACCTCCCTACGCTACAGAGCCGTCGCAAGTGGGTTGGGGCCCACCGCAACCTGCAACAAGGCGACGTTGTGCTGTTAAAGGACAGCCAAGCTGCAAGAAACGAGTGGTCCCTGGCACTGGTGACCACGACCTACCCAAGCCAGGATGGAAAGGTGCGCAAGGTCGAAGTGAAGACTGCAGCGCAAGGGATACCAAAGACATTCCTGAGACCAGTCTCAGCCGTCGTCCTTCTTCTTCCCAAAGAGGACTAAGTGTGTGAAAAGTTTAAATGTTAAGTGGCATCACAGACGCCAGGCGGGGAGTGTTCTGCCTCCCAGGCAGTTTTAAGTTTTTTGGCATTTTAGCGCCCCCCTTTTTGGTAATGTGGTCAAATGTGGTATTGCAACAGGAAGTTGGAATTTAGGAAAAGGAAATACAGGAAGTAGTTTAAGCACATGTTCCTGTCAGTTCAAGCAGATGTCAGCAGATCATTAAGCTGTCTTCTCATCTGTTTCCATCCGTTTGTTTTGAGCCGTAGAAAGCATCGTCTGTAAGTAGAAATGTGTTCATAAGATTGATATCTTTTAGTTTTAATGTATATTGATGGAAATGTTTATGTTGCTAGATTAATATCTAGATTCCGGTTTGGTAACACCGCTCAGCATAGGATATGCTTATCGTATCATGTATCTAGGTTATTGTACATACCTGTACTGTATTTTTTACTATAATTCATCTGATTTTGGTTTAATATTCATACTCTAGTAATTGTATAAAGAATTCATTCCGCTTTATTTCTGTATTATTTCAGTTTTACACCTTGTCTGACAACAAGAGTCTACATAAATCTTGGAGCTTGAGACGCTACATCCTGACTCTCGTGTCATCATTCAGGGAGTTTGGCTGGCTGTCTAATTTTGGTTATGCACACCATTAGGAGGGCAGTACAGACACCATGTTTACAGATGCCAATGTCAAATTCGACTAAAAGGAAAGATCGGTGCTCGCCTAGGGCACCAAATTGCCAAGAACCGGCCTTGTTCGCAGTAAGCAGCGCTACGTTTCACTGGTACCGGTGACCTGCCCAGATACCAGGCCTTCCATTGTTTGTTTTTTTTTCTGCTCTGAAATATCTCTAGGTTTATGCCTGAGGCTTTGGAACAAACATTTGTCTGAGATTGTCAGATGACTATAAAGGTCAACATGCTTCTTACCTTGCACTACCTTTAACGAATGCCACAATGGCTAAGTAAACTTTCACTGTAGAGACTAGTGTAGCAAACTAAATGGGTAATTGCCTAACGAGAGATCAATTGCATCGTCCTCATGATCACAGATTCCACTGGGAGGTGTGATCATCCATTAAACAATAGACCCAACTGTTCTTATGCTTTAAGTAATTATTTTCTTTTTTTACTGTTGTCTTTTGTGCTGCAATGGTCTGTGTTATTTATGGGACCTGGGTGACAGAAGTGTGTCATTACCCCCCGGATGCAGTAATTATTTTTGTCTGGCCCGACATGCGTATCTTGCTTCTTGTGTGGCACGGTATTCAGGCACGCATGGCAACCTTAACCATTAACCAGTGAAGCCTCCTCCTATATTTCATTAGCTGTGTGTATGGAGCCATGTCTTCAAAGAGCCAGGGCGGAGGGGCTCAGAGGAGGGGCCCCTCATAGTGACACATATGGGGCCACCAAGTAAAAGTAAACGTAAGCAAAGTAAATCCCTCTCAGCCTTCAAGAAGCTAGTGAGGACTCATCTCTTCCGAGAGAGCTTCCCTGCATAACATACAATAACTAACTCTACTCACCTCTAATCATGGGTACTAACCTGCATTACATTTCATAGGTCCTTTCATAGGTCCTCTCTATTTGTTCTACATTACTTGTATACTGCTGTACTCTGTACTGAGCCCTTACTCTGTACTATAGTTGCTTGAATGTTCTCCTTGTAAGTCGCTTTGGTCAAAAGTGTCTGCAAAATGTAGGCCTATAATATAGGACGCAGTGCCACTGCACCCCCAAATATATCCTTTTTTGTATGCGTACTCAGCACCCCACTACCCCCTCCTTTATCTAGATAGGTAAGTTATGTATGTGTGTGTATGCTTGTGGTTAGGAAAACTACCTGACCTTGACCTGTATAGAAAAAAGAGCGATGACTAAGACTTCTTCACCTTCAAGTATTCAACACCCACGCTGACCTCTCTCTATCTTTCTCTCTCTCTCTCTCTCTCTCTCTCTCTCTCTCTCTCTCTCTCTCTCTCTCTCTCTCTCTCTCTTTCTCTCCCACACACACACATACACGACATACGCACACACACACACACACACACACACACACACACACACACACACACACACACACACACACACACACACACACACACACACACACAGGAAAGGAACACGAGAACACACACATTAGCCTACATACAGATGTTAAACCAATGACACAGTTTCCTTGAGGTTGAATTGATTGTTATGCCACTATTTTCCTAAGACTCATTTCCCCATGTTTGTCGGTCAGCTCCAGGTCAAGTAGGGCATGAAACAGGTCTGGAAAAGACAGGTGGAGGAACCTGCACAGGTGCATTGTCAAGTTTGAGCCGCTGTAGCCGAGTCAATTACGTGCATCAAGGTTCAAGATTCAAGACTATCATTGTCATTGTCATTGTATATGTGGGTTTTAGTAAGCCACGTGCACATTAAAAATACAATGTTAATTCAGCATTTAGAGAGAGACGAAATACAATATAGTGTAATATAGTATAAGAAGATGTTAAATAATATTAAACTACCACTGTATCTTTTATGGTGTACTTGTAATTGACATTTACTGTAGCATCAGCGTGTCATCTCTCAACATCAATGTAAAAGAATAGGCCTAAGTACAAGATACATGTACTGTATGTTAACCATTCATGCCATGTAGGATCATTTAGGAGAGGCAACTAAATGCATATTCGTAAGTTTCAGTACAAACAACATTCATGCCAACTTTTTACACCGATGATGAATATTAAAAGACAAGGATCTGAGCAAGCATAATTGTGCGGAACGAATGGTATCTGAAACCTCAGTGAATACATTTTGCAAGTCATCTCAATAATTAGGCTCAAAACCTGCTGGGTACCTGTCAAGCAGAGAGACACACGACGTGAAAGAATTTGCTTGAGAATGTGGTGTGTGTTTTATTTTTGTCTGTGGTTGCATTCTGATGGGTTTGCATGTGTGGACCTCATTCACAAAGCCAGAAAACACATTCAAGTAGAAGACAGAAAAGAAAGAGGAGAGGAGAGAGAAGCAGAAGAAGAAGAAGAAGAAGAAGAAGAAGAAGAAGAAGAAGAAGAAGAAGAAGAAGAAGAAGAAGAAGAAGAAGAAGAAGAAGAAGAAGAAGAAGAAGAAGAAGAAAAAAAGGGGAAAAAAGTCAAATAGGGATAAAAAAAAACTAAAGCAATGAGAAGAAAAGGAATAAAGTAGAAAGGAACAAAAAGAAAGACAGCATGAAAGAAAAGAAAAGAAAAGAACAGAAAGGAAAATAAAAGAAAGAACCTCAAATGTTCAGGTTCACCGCACAGACTAATCAAATGGTGCACTTGCTGTGAATGCGTTTGGAAGAAAAGAGAGCTCCACCGATGCCTGAACTGTTTGCTTTGGACAAGCCCAACACCCCCCTCCCCCTCTTTTTCCCTTCCCATCCTTCTCTCTCTCTCTCTCTCTCTCTCTCTCTCTCTTCCTCTGTTTCACAGGACTCCTGCTTTTCATTAATGTTGCCTGGCAACCGTGGAACCCAGAGGAGCTCCGCAGAGGGCCAGGTGGTATTTGAAGTACTCGAGTCTGTTAGTTTGACATTTAAAGTGCTGACTCCGCTCCTGTCCCCAACTCGAGCAGGACTGATTTGGTACAGAGCCTCGTGTGGAGGCTATGGCTGTTTCAGAAAGCTAGCTTTTCAGGTCCTCACATTCCTTCTCCAGAAGTTCAAAAACAGCATCTCATTAAAGGGCCGTCCGATAGGCCTACAATCCGAAGTTTGGCTAGAGCACAGTAGCCTACTGTGCCACTGAACTTAAAGACATTCAAAGAGTTGGCCTTTCTCAAGGAAATTATGACCAAATAATGACTAAAACAGGTTGCGACCAACGTGCCGGTACGTTCTACATTCATAAAAACAAGTAGGCCTACTTCTTTAAGAGGTGCTGAGAACATTGTAAATGTGACGACCAAGACAGAAACTTTCAGCAGAAAACCCTGTGCATCAGAAAAAAAAACTTTGATGTGATATGTTTGCTATATGTTTGCGCCAAAAGAACACGTAGCTGGTGATGTGTGAAATTGCCCTGTGCATCAGAAAAGTATTTGATATACGTTTGCACATGATATATGTATTCAATATATGCTTTCTCCAAAAGAGCATGTACCGTATTGTGCGAAGCCAGGTGGTGGTGGTGTGGTACGGTGGTGTGCGAAGCCAGATTCCTGCCTCAGAATGCTGCAAGGAGTGGAAACATGCTTCTCGGAGGGGGACAGGATCCAGGTTTGACTGTAAAATTTCGTTCCTGATACAGAAGAGGCAGCGTGGACAGTTTAGACCGCCTGCACAGCGCTGCCTGTCAGTCTGTCCGTATGTCTGTCCGCATGTCTGTCTGTCTGTGTGGGTGTGAGTGTGTCTGTGTGTGTGTGTTGGAATGCTTCATGTCTACCAGATGCACCCTTTCAGTGGTTTGACCTTTGCAAAGCCATATCCTGTACCCCATTGAGTTCAGAAGACAAGGCAAAGGAAAGAAAGAAAGAAAGAAAGAAAGAAAGAAAGAAAGAAAGAAAGAAAGAAAGAAAGAAAGAAAGAAAGAAAGAAAGAAACTAAATTCAATTGGGGAATCTGAGACACCAACTGTCTTCATCATAAATGTGCAGACATCAGCAAAAGCTACAAGACATCTTGAGAATGAACTAGCCCCAGGTTAAAATGATACTCTCACGTGAACTAAAAAAGGGTAAGCCTATTTGAAATGTGATAATTACTTGGTATGTATATTGAGAATCTAAACGTGCTGAGCCTGTTGCAAGTTGAGCTTCCCTATTGTTGTCAGTTTGGTGAAAAAGCCTAGCAATGCACAAAGCAGGCTAGCAATGATAGCACTAGAAGGGACACTAATAGAAATCTTGCGAACCATGAACAATTAACAATTACAGATTTAACAGTGATATACTATTCAAATATAAACTAAACTAAATATAACCCCCCCCAACTAAAAAACCTGTAAATCCCCCCATCATTTTTAAATGTACCTATTTCAACCTTACACCAACAAATCAATACATGATGTAACATCAGTGCTTTGTCAATTAAATTCCAAACAGAACTCCTCCTCTCTTCACGTCGATGCTAAACAACACTTAGAAGTTCACAGCCAGCAATACATGAAGGTATGTACATGCACACGCACATACACAATTGCACACCTCACGCATGGGGGCCGCTAGGGGGGGAAAGTGGTACAGATTGTAAGGGCCCAAGCACTGATAGGGGCCCTTAAGAGGGCCCAAGCACTGAGAGGGGTCCTTAAGGGGGCCCAAAATTCAAATCCTTCATGGGGCCCAACATTTCTGGCAGCGCCCCTGACCTCACGCATGCATGCATTTCCTTCAATTTACTCTTACAGTACATGTACCAACACGTGCCACTCCTAACCCTTCATTTTAGCTTGTTTGTCATGTATCCCAAATGTCTATGATCACTGAAGCATTGAGACTAAAGCAAAAAAATATTACACGGTGCACCTTTAAAATGTAATTGTAATACAATACGAGAACACAAATAAGAGACCATTAATGAAGTGTTTTGTTGTTGTTGTGGGAAGGCTTGTTGTTCAGGCTCCCCTTTGCTCTTGGGCCCCTGAGCCTGGGCCCGGTAGGCCCGTGCTGTAATTAGTCCTTGCACTTGAAGGTTCTCATGCAAAAAACACACAAACACTCAGACACTCTCCCCCTGTTAGAGCCACAGACATTTCACCCTCCACCTCCCACCTCTCTCTTCCACTTTATCACTCTTCTTGTCTTATACTGTACATTGTTTAGAGCAAAACCATCTTGGTGAGTGAGTGTGAGTGTGTGTGTGTGTGTGTGTGTGTGTGTGTGTGTGTGTGTGTGTGTGTGTGTGTGTGTGTGTGTGTGTGTGTGTGTGTGTGTGTGTGTGGGGGCCACGGGGGGGACAGTGTGTGGGAGTGCTGGGTGTTTTCTGTGATTTGAGGTCAGATGTTTCCTCGTGATAATAAGCATCTGCACAATGACTTCCAGACCTCAGACTAGCTGTCCAGTCCGGCTCCTCTCTACTGCTCGCCCCTGACCCACACACACACACACACACACACACACACACACGCACACACACACACACACACACACACACACACACACACACACACACACACAGACACACCACACACACACACACACACACACACACACACACACACACACACACACACACACACACACACACACACCACACACACACACACACACACACTCAAACACACACACACACACACACACTCAAGCGCACACACACACGCACGCACGCGCGCACACACACACACACACACACACACACACACACACACACACACACACACACACACACACACACACACACACACACACACACACACACACACACACACACACATATTTCCTCTAGTTTGCATCCTATCTTCTGTTCATGGCTTCTCTAAGAAGGCCTCTGTTTTTTTCCTCTGTCTCTGTCTCTGTCTCTGTCTCTGTCTCTGTCTCTGTCTCTGTCTCTGTCTCTGTCTCTGTCTCTGTCTCTCTCTCTCTCTCTCTCTCGCTCTCTCTCCTCATTTTCAGCCAGCCTAGTTTTAGCGTTGTTACCATGTGTCGTCCCCTGTGTACAGTAATGGCCTGAGAAACAGGCTTTGCAGCTTTGCACAATCACTGCAAGTAAGTGAAAGCGTTTTCTTTTCTCCTGTGTCGTGCCTTGCAGTTCATTGTGAAGCACATAAAAATGGGCACACAAACAACTTGACACCTCCCTCCTTTTACTCTCTCAATCTCTCGTATCAACAACTTCTCTTCTCTTTCTCTCTCTCTCTCTCTCTCTCTCTCTCTCTCTCTCTCTCTCTCTCTCTCTCTCTCTCTCTCTCTCTCTCTCTCTCTCTCTCTCTCTCTCTCTCTCTCTCTCTCTCTCTCTCTCCAGTTCACTGAACCATGACTTCTCTTCTTATGTGTGCTGTGTCACCTTCTGACTTCTTTTTTTTACAGACTCTCTCTCTCTCTCTCTCTGTCCCCTGCTTCTCCTCTTGTCCTGGTCTGTCCATGACTCCGCAGACGTGAGCCAAGTCAGGAGGCTCTCAGCCCAAATGTCATTTACTAAATTAGATATGGTGGATTTCTGTCTCTCTTCCTCTGTCCCTTCTCTCTCTCTCTCTCTCTCTCTCTCTCTCTCTCTCTCTCTCTCTCTCTCTCTCTCTCTCTCTCTCTCTCTCTCTCTCTCTCTCTCTCTCTCTCTCTCTCTCCCTTCTTCTGTCTCCCAGACAGACAGACAATGCCAGTGTGTTCCTGCTTCTTGGAAGGGGAGAGAGTTCACCCTCGTTGGCTCCTCTTCCATGGAGCCTGGCTGAGGCCCCGGCCCCTGGTTCTGGCCCCTGGGTCTGGCTCGGGTTCTGGCTCGGGCTCCGATCGAGGGCCCATCTGTCAGCACTCTTGTCCAGGAGGAGCACTGGGGGAGCAGAGGGGACCGTGGGAAACGGGACGCCTTGTTATATAGACTATTCCATCCAGCATCCAGAGAACCATCCTCCTTAGGAGGGGGAGGAAGAAGAGGACGAGGAGGATGAGGTGGTGGTGGAGGAGGTGGAGGAAGATGAGGAGGAGGAGGAGGAGGAGGTGGAGGGGGAAGAGGAAGACGAGCAGGAGGAGGAAGATGTGGTAGTGTTGGTGATGGAGGAGGAGAAATAGGAAGAGCAGGAGGAAGAGGAGAGGTATGAAGTGGTATTGTTGAGAAGAGGAGAAATAGGAGGAGTTGAGGAGTAGGCCTTGATAGTGGAGGATGGCCAAAAACAAGGGAGAGGACGAGGAGGTGATAGTGTTGGTGCTGGAGGAGGAGAAATAGGAAGAGGAGAATGAGAAATAGAAGGAAAAAAGTGTTGATGGAGGAGGGAGATGGAAGGTGAGGAAGAGGAGGAGGAGGAGGTGAAAGAGGTGGTAGTGTTGGTGTTAGAGGAGGAGAAAGGAAGGATGAGGAGTACTATTGATGGAGGAGATGGAGGATGAAAAAGGGGTGGTGGAGGAGGAGGATGAAGAGGCGGAGAAGAAGGAGGTGTTGGAAGAGGAGGTCAGTAACACTGGAGTTCAGCAGCGCCAAGATATGACTGACACGGAGACAACAGAAGGGTAATTGAAGCATAACCATGCGAACAGACCGCCGGCATTAAACGCATGGAAATCGGCGGCAGTAATTGATTTTGTATGGAAGAGCAAGTGGCAGACGTGTCAAAAGCTGCAAAAGTGTTTCTAGCGTTGAGGGCGTCAAAAGCCTTAAAATAGAAGTTGAACTTCAGCTGAAAATATGTAATGAGCTTAGCGCCAGCCAATTAAATGTTCACAACACAAGCTCCGGTTGGTCACTCTCCCTGATCGAACGCTCCAGGCTGAATCGTTTGTCGCGTTCAATGCCCCTGACCTGTGCTTTCCAGGCAGGAGTCAGCAGCGTTTTAGCTCTTTCAACATCCGGCTGTCTGTAAACACGGTAACCCTGTGGAGAGCATTCACTATCACTATTCACTTTTAGTAATGCACTATGACTTGGTCATTGTCATTCTGGTAACAGCAAATTAATAACTCTGTGTTTTAAATTCATAATAGTCATGTTAGCGAATACTTTTGGTAATATAGTGATATGCTGAATGCCCACAAGGCCAGCCAGCATTTATCCATCTCCGTACTCTTTATGATATAACATTGTTTTTCTCCCTAAGGCCCCAGATCTTCAAGAGTCATAAAAACAGACGTATGCAGTAAAAATGCTGTGCTAATTCAACACCTAGAGAGTACACTGGGGCCAAATACAGTCCAGAAGATGTTAAATTGAAATGAAATAACATTAGATATTTATTATCTACTCCCACATGTCCAGACAGGAGGACAGAGAGACAAAACGGAGGAAGACGGAGGAAGAGAGGGACGAAGGGACGGAGGAAGAGAGGGACGAAGGGACGGAGGAAGAGAGGGACGAAGGGATGGAGGAAGAGAGGGACGAAGGGACGGAGGAAGAGAGGGACGAAGGGACGGAGGAAGAGAGACAGACAGACAGGCAGACAGGCAGACAGAGAGGCAGACAGACAGACACATTTTTTTACTGATTCTCACAGACACATTGCCATATTGTAAAAATACTGATCTGCTCTGTTGACATAATAAATAAAGAATGTAAATGACACCATAAAATTAAAACCAAAGTTTGAGCCAAAGTCAAGAACCAAAATGTGTGGAAGTTCATGTGAACAGTACAGTATATCTACATGTTTATATGAGTGTGTGTAGGGAAGTCAACAGGTGAGGACAAAGAGATCAGCTGTCCCAGGCCCATGGAGAGAGGGGGCCCAGAACTGGGACCCCACTACATTGTATGTACAAATATGGAATGGGTGGCCCTTTCAGATCACTTTTGTCCTGGGCCTATCCAAAGCTGTCAGCTACCGCGCGCGCGCGTGCGTGCGTGCGTGCGTGCGTGCGTGCGCGCACATGCGTGCGTGTGCGCGCGTGCTTGCGTGAGCGCGCGCGGGAGTGTGTGTGTGCGCGTGAATGATGAGGTACAGTACAGCATGTATGTGTATTTGACTCTGTGTGTATACTGTATGTGTGAGCATGTGTGAGTGCTTGAGAAAAATAGACTGTTTTTGTGTGTATGCTTTTGAAAGGCAAAACTTGCAAGCGTGAAGTTCGGTTCACAGAAAGAATGTGTGACAAATGTATGACAAAATGTGTGTGTGTGTGCGTGCGTGCGTGCATGTGCGTGTGTATGTATGTGTGTGCGTGTTTATGTGAGTGCTGTGCGCGTGTGTGTGTATACGCGTGTCTGAGAGACTGTGATTGCAGGTGTGAAGTGTCTGTATATTTGTGAGTGAGAAACTAAATTTGAATGTGTGTGTGCATGGGCGTGCACGTGCTTGCGCATGTGCATGCGAACGTGCATGTGTGCGTGTGTGTCTGTGTGTGCATGCGTGCTTATGTGCGTATGTGTATGTGTTACAAATTGATGTAAAATGTAACCTTTATAAATTGTAACCGTGCATATATCCATGCATGCTTTTAGTGTTCAGTGCGAGAGAAGAGTCTTGTAATCCACAGCAGTTTGTGTCTTGTGCTGTGCTGTGCTGCACGGTTGGGCAGACCAGGCTGGGGAGGGCTGGGGCTGAGGCTGAGGCTGGGGCTGGGGCTGAGGCTGGGGCTTCCTTATGAAAATCAAGTTTGCACTTTTTTTCTTTTTCTTTTACTATGGTTCAATCATGGTTCGACTATGGTTTACGGACTATGAAATTATGATTGTCACAAACCAAGCTGAAAACAGCTTGAAAACATGAATAACCATGATCCATGATTAGTCAGGAACTACTGTTTTCATGGTTACTCCCCAAAACATGGATAAGCCACAGTAATACTATGGTTGTTTCAGAGTACTTAGAGTAACCATGACATACCATGGCAAAACCATGGTTACTACAGTAAAAGCATGGCCGATTTTCATAAGGGCTGAGGCTGAGGTTGGGGCTGTGGAGAGCTGGGTAGATCTGGGGAGAGACTCCAGCGTAGACTACACTCTACTCTACTCCACTCCACTCCCTAATCCCTGGCCTAGCTCTCCACTCTCTCAGCAAGCACACGCACACACACACACACACACACACACACACACACACACACACACACACACACACACACACACACACACACACACACACACACACAGCAAGCAGGCAGGCAGCAGCAGCAGCAGCAGCACAAAAGCTCCTTTGTTCTCCCGGCTGCTCATGAAAAGCAATGCTCTGTCACTCCCTCTCTCTTTCTTTTCTTTTTTTTATTTTCTTTCTTTCACTTCTTTCGCTTTTTACTGCACACTGCACACACACACATACACCCACACACACACCCTCCCAGGATTTTCAATCCTACACACATACACACATGCAGACAGACACACACACTTGTAGTCCCACGCATACACACATAGCCATGAACACACATACACACAGTCCACACAAACTCAAAATGCCACACATACACACAAACATATGTGCAGGCGCATAGACGCACACACACGCACACGCACACGCCCACACACACACACACACACACACACACACACACACACACACACACACACACACACACACACACACACACACACACACACACACACACACACACACACACACACACACACACACACACACACACACAAGCATGTATTACGGTTTCTTTTTTTGGCATGCTACATTAATTGCTCTCTCTCGCCCTTCCCTCCCTCTCTCATTTTTTTCTCTCTGTTGCTCTCTCTCTCTCTCACTGTACTCTATCCCCTGTTCCCTCTCACTCACACTCCCTTTTCCGACTGTTAAAAACTGCTTTCCCCCCTTGTCCTCCGATCCAGCATTACTGTCACGCTGTTCTTCTCAGTGTGGGTATGCTGGTCTCCCTCCCTCCTTCCTTCTCTCCTTTCCTTCATATCTCTCTCTTTCTCTCTCTCTCTGACTGACTCGTTCTCTCCTTTCTAATCATATTTGCTTCACTTGTTCTGTTCACATCACTTGTTTTTTCCCTCCTTTTTTGCTTCTTACTGCAGTTCTTCAAACTGTACTGCCGGCAGTGAAGTTCAGTGTTTGAAGACCTCAGCTGGTTTCCTGTCTTGTCCTCCTCTTCCTCCTCTTCCTCCTCTTTCTCGAAATTTCCCCCTTCATCCTTCGCTTTTCCTTGTCTGACTTTTATCATGTTTGAGGTTCCAGATCATGTCGATGTCCACTGATTTTCATTCTTGAGTGTTTTGCGTTGTTGTTTCCTCTCTTTTCCTCCCCTCTACCCTCTTTTCCCCTCTCTCTCTCTCTCTCTCTCTCTCTCTCTCTCTCTCTCTCTCTCTCTCTCTCTCTCTCTCTCTCTCTCTCTCTCTCTCTCTCTCTTCTTCCCATCATCCCGACTCCTCTCCCTTCTCCACTCCAACAGCAGTAATTTTGGTTTGACCACATGTTTAATATGCTGGGATGGGGAGGGGAGAGGGGAGAGGAGGGGAGAGGGGAGGTGGTTGGGTTTGGAGGTTAGGTGAGGAATGGAGGTGGTTGGGGGCAGGGTCGCATTAGGTTGGCCTGGGCCCCTAGGCTACAGGTTGCTGTGGGCCCCCCTGGAGGGCACATTATGTGACAAATGTTCATAGACAGTGTCATAATTACGAGCTAGGAATTAAGAATAACATGTCTAACAAACTGTACTCCGCATGACAGATGAATTAATTAATCAATATTGCATCTTGACACAGTTTTACAATTTTTCACTTTTTGCCAGTCATTGCCCTCTTACCCTGGCAGGTGGGGGTCCCTAGGCTGCAGCCGTATCCATCCTGTGGTGGGGGCCCCTGGCAGGTGGG
>NC_085875.1:46829769-46839769 GCF_034702125.1 Engraulis encrasicolus | reverse complement strand
ATGTTGGTAAGCACAAATTCTGTAACCAAGCCAAAAAAGGGGGGTCTCCCCCAGATGAGATTTTTAGATGCGTCCAGCATCTCTATAACAGGGTCTGTCTGTCCGTCCGTCCGTCTGAAACGCTTTCATTACATTTCCGTCCGTCTGAAACGCTTTCATTAAATTGTTGTCCGTCTGAAACGCTTTCATTCAATTGTTGTCCGTCTGAAACGCTTTCTTTAAATTGTTCCTTCCTGTGGCCACAAGGCGGCAGACTACGGAGCGAATGCGTGCAAGCATAGCCTTTCTATACTAAACCGGATGCTAACGTTGGCGAAAAGTAGCCTAGCCACAGGCTAACTGACAAACGTGAGACCAACAACTCAGCCGATCGTGATGTACGCCACAAATAGACCAATCGACCTCATATTTAGACACTACAATGTTGATTTCTGCCTTCGATTTTCATCAGTTAAGAAATCTAGCGTCGGATTAACACATTATTAAGGTAGTAAAGCGAGTTGCCGCCATGTTTGTTTTCCAGAATCACCCGGGTAGAGAGCTCACGTGCAGCATTCTGGGTAATTGAGTTTCACGTTATTAATGCACAAAATGCGTGTTTTTAAAAATAACGCTGCAGTGAGTTTAAAAAATCAAACCAACTGCCATTTGGAAGGGCAATGGTGCTTTTCGTTGCGCTCAGAGAGAGTACAGGAGAGAACGCGTCTTTCGTAATTGCTTTGCAGTCGTGTGCATTTGATAAACTCTGGCACGGAAGTTCACTGCTTTGTGCCTTGACGGTGAAGCTGGTATTGAAAAAAAGTCCATAATTCACCTAAAGGGTCAACCCATAAGCGCATGATTCACCCAAACGGTTTTATTTATTTATTATTTGTCGATGTTTAGATTCTTTCCCACATGCACATAATGCTGAAATGGCATGATACTAAAGGTTGTTAGGCCTAATAAATGTCTGGTAATTTGTAATGTAGCCTACTTCATCTAGGCTATGTGAAATTTCAAATCATAGCCTATGGTTCTTTTCCAAATCCAAGAATGATGATAAGCTTATTATACCCTAGACTGCAAAAAATAAAGCCATGTCTCGCCATTTTGCTGCCTTGCTGCCTGCCACAATATTTGGAGTGTCCATGATGACCAATAAACAAAAAGTACATCCTCTGGGGGCGTTGACAGGCTAGGAGGAGGCCAGGGGGGCGTTTGGGGGGAAAAATGGCATAGTTGGAACTGGCATAGAGGGACGCATCTGTTGTCCGCCTGTCGGCCTTGTTAAAATAAAAACGCTCTTAAATTGTGAATTTTGACCTCTTCAGACAGCTCCCTAGGCTACTAAGTCATTCTACCACGTTGCATTTCGCATCCTTCACTCCACGACTTGAAAATACAATCCAAATGTTCGCGTTGCATCTTACAGCAACAATTCACATCAATGCATTGGACAGAAAAACACATCACCACAGGCATCATTCCAGAAAGGGAGTGTTCTTATTCTGCTAGGTAGAACTAATATAAATGAAGTCAAGAGTGACCACGAGCATACCGTTGCGACCAAGGTACTGTACACTGTACACTGAGCTGCCAAAAACTTGCGTAGGCCTGCCGTTAACTTGAAAACAGGCTACGGGAAAGACAGACACCAGCCCTTCTGAACGATTATGAACCCATCCATGGGTGAGCGGACTTAAAGTTGACGAGAAGAAGACTTCACGTATGGCGCGAGTTACTGTTGGAGCACGAGTCAACCCGTTCCTAAGCCGCAAGCTTCATGAACAACCAAACATGTTACAGCGGACAAATATAACCTTACCTTAAAATGCTGTCTTGACCGCAGAAATCCCAACCTTTCACTTAATCCACAGTTTTTCAAAATCATTGTCCATGTTTCCATTTGTAATCCATATGATATCATAGCTAACCAATAAAGGCATATGTGCTGACGTTTAGCTATTCTGTTAAACTAACTGACGTTGTGTGGTTCGTGTTATCTGCATATTATTCATTCGTTTCTTCATGATATATCCCAAAGTTCTACTCCATGATTTGTCCACATCTAGCCTGGCGAGCCAGACCCGTACAGCAAAAAGCTGTACAAGGGTCTGGGCGAGCTCGGAGAGAGTGTGGGCAGGATAAACGGTTGTCTATCAAAATGCCTTGGCACTCAACGCCACGCAATAGGATGGTGGAACAACCAATCCCCACACAGCTCTGCGTAACGTCACAGCTGTCTCTCAGAATGTAGACGCGACACGCCCCTTGTAGGTGAAGCGGTAACTTCGTGCCTTCATAGGAGTGGATGCGTGTGAGCACCAACGCCACAAACAAGTTTCCTAATAAATCGTGTTTTCACTTACACAGCTCAAAAATGCCTTGTTTTCAACCACATGGTCCTCCTTGATCAACCAGCGAAATGTTGAGCAATTTGAGGCTTGTTAAATGGTTATATTTGTGATTGTTGTCAACATGGCATGTTCGGTGCTAGCTAGCTAGCTGTATACCCTAATACACGGCTGGATACCTAGCTCTGTGTTATCGATGACAGGTTGGCTAGCCGCTAGCTCGGTAGACTAGGTGTCATTCCCATCTATTTAGTGAGCTACTTAAAGACTTTCAAAGCTCCCAAATGTCTCGCTTTTAATTACATGGACCTTATTAGAAATTGGGGCAGGCATATAATACAAGGCTGGATACCTAGCACAGGTGTTATTGACGACAGGTTGGCTAGCCACTAGCTCGGTAGACCAGGTGTCATTCCCATCTATTTAGTAAGCTACTCAAAGACTTTCAAAGCTCCCAAATGTCTCGTTTTTAATGGCATGTGTCTTATTAGAAATTGGGGCAGCAGTTTCATTCTACACCTACAATAGTGGTCTGATAATAGTATGTGACTATCTGGTTCTGTAAAATGCTCAAATTTGCTTACCTAGCTAGCTTAAAACATCGAATGATCAAATGGTAATGTGTAGTGATCTATTTGTGTCCGATAAGTTCATGGTGTATTTTTACATCAATCCATGTCAGCCACGAAATGTATTATCATCCAGGCGTTTAAAATTAAGTAAAAACTTTCGTGCTGTAAGTAGCGCGGACGGCCGCCATGTTTCTTCTTAGAAAGTTTTCTGTGTTTACTAGGTAGCCCGGCCCCCCATCTCGCTTTTCTCCATAGCCACTGTGGTGTCGCTGTTTAACCAGTTTTATCAGAACCGCCGGTAGCAGACAACACAGACAGCTGAATCACGATAACAGAAGAAGGGTTTAAATTCGGATGTCGCGTTTATCGCTTTTATATTGGTAAGCCGTGCTTCAAGTGCTTACATGAAGAACCGCCTCTGATGTGTACATGTTTATGGGGGCGAGTGTTTCTCAGAAGATGTTTGTGTCTGTCTGGCTATGTGCACATGTTATGTTGAATATGTACACATGCGTAGACACGCACATACTATACGCATGTAAACATGTACATGTACGTATCAGGCCTGTGTACATACTGTATATTTCAGTCTAAATGTACTTGGTGTTTTACTGCATGCCGCGCACCCCATATGGAGAGGTGTGTGTGTGTGTGTGTGTGTGTGTGTGTGTGTGTGTGTGTGTGTGTGTGTGTGTGTGTGTGTGTGTGTGTGTGTGTGTGTGTGTGTGTGTGTGTGTGTTTGTGCGTACGTGCGTGCGTGCGTGCGTGCGTGCATGTAATGACTCTTGAGAGAGATACATTCACAGAGACAGAGATAGACAGAGCACTGAACAGGGAAAGAGGAGAGGAATAGGAAATGAACTGTGGCATGAAGACACAGACAGACTGAGAGGCGCATGGACAATGACAGAGAAAGACAGAGAGAGAGAGAGAGAGAGAGAGAGAGAGAGAGAGAGAGAGAGAGAATGATAGAGATGGAGAAAGAGAGCCAGTGAGCTAAGAGGTAGAGAGAGAATGATGGACACAGAGAAAGAGAGCCAGTCAGAGACGGAGAGAGAGAGAGAGAGAGAGAGAGAGAGAGAGAGAGAGAGATATATAAAGAGAGATAGAGTGAGTGAGAGAGAGATAGAGAGAGAGAGAGAGAGAGAGAGAGAGAGAGAGTAAGAGAGAGAGAGAGATAAAGAGAGAGAGGTGAAGTGAGTGAGTGGGTGAGCGAGTATAGCAAATGAGCTCAGCGCTTGTCTCTCTGCTCTGTGGCGCTGCTGAAGGACCCTGACCAGTAGAGTAGGGTCACAATAGGCCTCATTGTTCGGGCCCCATAATTGGAGCGGACGCGGAACTTGGCCGGGAGAAAGGTCCCAGCAGCCCTCTGGCCACAGCTGCCTCTGCCCACCGCCCTTAACCCCCCTCCTCTCCTCTCCTCTCCTCTCCTCTCCTCTCCTCTAATCTATCTGTTCTTCTCATCTCCTCTCCTCTCCTCTCTTCTCTCCTCCTCTCCTCTCCTCTCCTCTACTATATCTGTTCTTCTCATCTCCTCTCCTCTCCTCTCTTCTCCCCTCCTCTCCTCTCCTCTCCCCTACTCTCTCCGTTCTTCTCATCTCCCTCCTCCTCTCCTCCTCTCATCTCATTGACCCTCCTCCTCTCCTCTTCTCCTCTCCTCTCCCCGCCTCTCCTCCCCCCTCCTCTCCTCTCCTCTCCTCTCCTCTCCTCTCCTCTCCTCTCCTCTCCTCTCCTCTCCTCTCCCCTACTCTCCCCTACTCTCCTCTACTCTCTCTGTTCTTCTCATCTCCTTCCTGCTCTCCTCTTCTTCTCCTCTCTCCTTCTCTCCTGCCATCTTGCCTGCTTTCCTCTCGTCTCCTCAACACATATCCTCTCCTCTGCTCCTTTCTCCCCTCCCTCCTCCACTGCTACCCCATCCTCTCATCTTTTCTACTCTACTTTCTTCTCATCTCCTGTCACCTCCTCTCTTCTCTTCACCTCCCTCTCCTCCTCTTCTCTTCCCCTCTCCCTCCTCCTCTTCCAGCTACCCCAGAAACCTGCTTTCATCAGCAGCCCCCTCTCTCTCTCTCTCTCTCTCTCTCTCTCTCTCTCTCTCTCTCTCTCTCTCTCTCTCTCTCTTTCTCTGCCAGTTCTTCCACTTTCTCTCTTTTCCTCATTGTCCACACTGCTGCCTGTGTGCCTGTGTTCCTTTGCCCCTCTCTCTCTTTCTCACTTTATCGTGCCCCAGTGTCTCAGTCCCAGCATGGCGTTCCAATTCCCTCACATTTTGGATGCCTCTCTCTCTCGCACATAAATAGCGTTGGGTCACGGTGATGGTTTAACACAAACGCCGGTCTACTTGCTGAAACGTCTTTCACTCCTGTCTGAAGTGAAGGGTTTCTGGCGCGTCTGTCTTGCCTAGCCTTTGCCTTTGCTTTGCCGCGTTTGGCAGGTCTACCACCGCACAGCCCATGAAGTCTCTGTCGTCTCAGTGGAAAGACTGTTGCTTTAGCTTGGCTATACTTGACTCTATTAGTCAAAGGAGTGTATGTGGTGTGGTGTAGTGGAGAGACCAGGGGAGGTATATATGATGTTTGAAGTAAAACTTTTTTTTAAACTTACTTTTGGAAAGAAAAAATAAATTGGGTGGTTGTGTGAATTCTCACCACATCCTCACACTTACTCACACACGAGGCACCCTCAGAATGCATGAGCTTTCACTTTTCAAGTGGCATGGCCTTTTTGAGTCCAGACAGGTGCCCATGTGCTGTGCTCACAGGAATGCTGTGTTAATCAAACATTCAGAGAGTACTCTTGAAGCAAATATACTCCACAAGATATTAAATTGACTCTCTAAATGTTGAATTGACATTGTATTTTTTACTGTGTGCCTGTAGGCATTTTGCCAGCCTATACAGAACATGGCAGAGTTTTTTTCTCTCTCTTTTTTTGTTTCAGAAGACCGCATGAGTGGAGACAGGATCTTTTCTCACCTTCTTTTCCTGGGGAGGAAAAACTCGTCACTTGCCCCGAGCCTTGAAGGCCCAAGATTCCCTCCTTCTGTCTCCTCCACCTACACCTCCTCCCCCCACCCCCCACCACCATCATCCCCCCCACACACACACCTCCTTCCGCCACAACCCCCCCAAAGCCTCGCTCAACCAGGGGCAGAAACAACAAGACTGTACATCTGTTAGCTTTTTCAAGATAACTAGCTGTGAGGCACAGCTAATGGAAAAATACCCAGACGTGCCGGGCCGAACGTGTAAGTGGATCTTTAAAAGATTAATACCTTCAGCTCACTGCCAAGGAAAGAAAGACAGAGTGTGAGAGAGAGAGAGAGAGAGAGAGAGAGAGAGAGAGAGAGAGAGAGAGAGAGAGAGAGAGAGAGAGAGAGTGAGAGATAAAAGAAATAGGTGGTGGGATGAGGGGAGAGGGTAAGAGCAGTGGAGAAAGAGGAGAGGAGAGGAGAAAAGAGGTGAGGAGAAAGTGTGAGAGCGAGACAGAAAGAAAGAAAGCAAGAAAGAAAGAGGTGGAGGGAGAAGGTGGAGTGGGGGGTAGAAGAGAAGAGGAGTGGGTAGAAGAGAAGAGGAGTGGAGAAAAGAGGTGAGGAGAGAAAAGAGGAGAGGAATGGAGAAAGTGAGAGTGCAAGAGGCTTTTTGGCTGGCCCCAGCCAGTAGTCCCTGTGTGGGGCTGTGGTGTTTATAATAACATGAAACCACAGTCAGCTGTGAGGCCTGCAAGCCATGAGCTGAGGAGAGAGAGAGAGAGAGAGAGAGAGAGAGAGAGAGAGAGAGAGAGAGAGAGAGAGAGAGAGAGAGAGAGAGAGAGAGAGAGAGAGAGAGAGAGACATACAGACAGACAGAGACAGACAGACAGACAGACAGATAGACGGAGAGACAGAGAGACATGAAAATAATATATATATATATGTATATATATATATATATATATATATATATATAGAGAGAGAGAGAGAGAGAGAGAGAGAGAGACAGACACAGACAGACAGACAGACAGACGGAGAGACAGATAGACATGAAGATAAAAAAGACTTACCGTATATATATATATATATATATATATATATATATATATATATATATATAGAGAGAGAGAGAGAGAGAGAGAGAGAGAGAGAGAGAGAGAGAGAGAGAGAGAGAGAGAGTAGAAGAAGAAAGAAGAAAGATGAAATAGCAGGAGCAGTAGTAACAGGAGTGTAAATGGACCAAACGGGGATAGATAGATAGATAGATAGATAGATAGATAGATAGATAGATAGATAGATAGATAGATAGATAGATAGATAGATAGATAGATAGATAGATAGATGAAACCTCAAAAAAGTGTAGAGTAATGGCGATAGATAGGAAGAAAAACAAAGACATGAGGTAGCCTGCATGAGGAGCCTGTGAGTATGGGAAGGAGAGGAAAAGAGGGAAGGAGTAAAAGCAAAAGAAAGGGTGTGAGAATGACAGATGGAAGTATATGCAGAAGAAAACACTGTAAGGAGAGAAGTGAGGTGTTCTTTCAGCGCTAAACTCTCATATCACCCCTCAGCACTGCAGTCCAAGAGGCATGATATAGCATTTCAAAACGTTAATATCCTGTATGTCGACTAGTGGGTTGTCAGATTTGGGGTTGGGGAGCAGTTGAGTAAGAAAAAAGGAGAGAGAGAGAGAGAGAGAGGATGAGCGAATGCTATGGAAGTCGTTATATAACCCCAGAGCATTAGCCAACAGCAACCCCCCCCCCCCCCCCTCTTTCAGTCATCAAGAGGTTTCTGGAGCATGTCGGCCAACTGACCCCCCCCCCCCCCCCCCCCCCAACACACACACACACACACACACACACACACACACACACACACACACACGCACGCACACACACACACACACACACACGCACACTCATCTCTCCATATGGTCTTCTCTTCCCGCTCATTACACACTATATTTCGCAGGTAGTATTTCTTTTTCTCATCTACTCTCCTTTCATCCCCACATCCCGATCTGCTCTCCCCTCTCCTCCTCTCCTCCCTTCTTCTCGCCTTCTTCTGTCTTTTCTTTTTCTACTCTATTATGTTGTGTTCTTCTCTTCTCATTTCTCTTCTCTTCTCTTCTCTTCTCTTCTCTTCTCTTCTCTTCTCTTCTCTTCTCTTCTCTTCTCTTCTCTTCTCTTCTCTTCTCTTCTCTTCTCTTCTCTCATTTTTTTGCTTTGTGAATCTTCCATGTTTGAAGTGCAAAAAAAAATCTCTCTCTGATGAGTGAATCCTTTTTCCGAAATGGTTATTTGCATCGACTTTCACTTTTGATCGAGTCACACGCTCAAAACCTAAAGTTATCATCTCAGTAGTGCAATGCAAATGAGCAGAATCTGCCTTTGGTCTTGGGGTCTTTTTTAGCAGTAACTGTAAGCTCGGCCTAATCAGTCCAGGAACCCATTGCCCTGTCTATGATTTTTTTCAGAGTTTATGTTCTTTCTCATCAAAGTCTGCTTCATCCTGTGCTACCACATGAAATCATAGAGAGCGAGCGAGAGAGAGAGAGAGAGAGAGAGAGAGAGAGAGAGAGAGAGAAAGAGAAAGAGAAAGAGAAAGAGAGAGAAAGAGAGAGAGAATTTGAATTTCAAAACACCTTTATTACAACTTCTTGGAATACAGAAGCACAAAAAGTGCCATGGAGTAACAATCACAAAACAAACAAAAGTTACATAGGTAAATACATCTTACATCTCAGTCAGGTGCCAATACATGTGTAAAAAGCAATTCATCGTTCCTAACAGAGCACACAGCACCATTATGACACCAGATTTGTTCAAAAACCTCCACATCGTTCATTAGCTTGTAGAAGCGAAAATCAATTAAAATGCGAGATCTCACAAGGGCAGCAAAAAGCAGCACAATATCGACACTAGTGTCTTCTTCAATCTTTTTTCTTCTGCTAACATATATAGCCATTTTGGCTTGGCCCACAAGAAAATTCAACAATTGACACTTGTTTCGTCGTCTCCTTACATATTTCGAGCCACAGATAAAAGATACAATGGAAAACTGCTCGTTGAGCATTGTGAAAAGCAAAGATAAAACATTGAACAACGGTTTCAGCCTTACACATTGCATAAATGCATGAAAAATGGTTTCTCTTTGGGGACAAAAAGGACACTCAGGGCCAACCTCAGGGTTCAACACAGAAACAAACGCATTCACTGCAACCACACCATGGAGAATTCTCCATTGGAGATCCCCACACTTCTTGGTTAAGGGTGACTTGTGCAACACTCTCCATTCAGGTTTAACATCCTCCTTTAATTCTAACACATCACGCCAAGGCGTGTCGGGCCTTGCATCCAGAGAATTTCGATTGAATGATTTTACACATAACTTGTACAGTGCTTTACCCTTCGCAGGGGGGACTAAAAAAGGAAGCTTATCACATTCTAAAAGAATACCAGAACAGTCCCTCAAATTAGGGGACAGAGCAAGATTAGGGAAGTGGTCACTACAGTCTGGGTTGCGTGCCCCTCTGCTGAAAGCAAGCACCATTCCCAGTTCTGTTTGCTTTAACTTGGCCCTCCACTTCTCAAGAAGCTGGGCCATTATGCGGGAGGAACGGGTTCCCAGGTGGTCGGTTAACGCGTTGTAGTTCATAAAATCCGGGCCGGCAATTCTTACCAGGTCTCCCACTGTAGTGACCTTAGACCTCAGAAGGTTCTGAGTTAGGCAGGGCATAGGCTTTTCCAGGGCTAGGTCTAAAGCAGAGCCAAAAACTACAGGCTCCTTTAAAAACCAGTACAAAGACTCACTTGTCTGCCCTCTGTGTACAGTGAAGAGGGACCACACTTTAAAGAGGTTACTGTAGAAAACAGGGAGTCCACTGCGATTCAGGGCATTAGGGTTCAACAAAAACAAAGTTCTATCCATGCCCATCTGCTCGACAGTCCGTAGAATAGAACAGGCCACAGACTTCCAGCCTGTGTCAACTGGCCCCGACAGGAGGCGTTGCGCAAACTGAAGCCTGAAAGCGGCAGTCCGGCTTTGAAGATGAACCAGCCCATGGCCACCTTCCTCCTTGGGCAGGTACAACATGCTCTGTGGCACCCAGTGTAGATTGT
>NC_085875.1:46802269-46814769 GCF_034702125.1 Engraulis encrasicolus | reverse complement strand
TCTCTGCGTTTGGGATGTGAATGTCTTTTGTGGGTCCCTTAAGAAAAAAGGTTGGGAACCACTGCTGTGTACATTCATGTGTGTGGGATTGAGAACACAGCTGTGAATGGGGGATGAGTGACGTGTGTGGGAGACTGAGAAGTGCAACTGTAGGTAGAGCAGGCCATTCATCTTTCCACATGTCCCATACATGACTGATATGAGGCAGACAGACGGTGCGGCTCTAGAAATACCACACGCTGTGAACAGCACTCGGTGACTGTGTGTGTGTGTGTGTGTGTGTGTGTGTGTGTGTGTGTGTGTGTGTGTGTGTGTGTGTGTGTGTGTGTGTGTGTGTGTGTGTGTGTGTGTGTGTGTGTGTGTGTGTATGTGTATGTGCGTGCGTGCGTGCGTGCGTGCTTGCATGTGTGTGTGTGTGTGTGTGTGTTGGGCTGTGGGCGAGTGGAAACAGGTGTGTGTTGATTGTGTGGGTTGTGAAAATACAGCCCCCTGAGCTAAGGTGGGGATGACTTGTGGTTAAAAGGAGCTGCTGTGATAGGTGCAATATCCCCCCATCAACATGCCACAAGACAGAAGAGAGGGAGAGACAAAGAGACAAAGAGAAAGAGAGAGGTATAACTTATTGTAGATGTAGTGCACATACCTTCACAACAGACTCAGTTTAGCAGTTTAGCAAGAGAGTTTGGATCACCATCAGACAACTTCACCAACTATTTCATCTGATAATTTGAAGGCAGTCATGATGTCGGCCAGCAACATTGCTCAAAAAGTTGTGCTGTGTATCGAGTCAAATTTACTTGGAGTCAAATTGGAGTCAAATTTAACATTCTTTAACATTCTTCTCTTCTTATTCTTCTTATATGTGGTGTTGTACTATCTAAGAGTTGAATTCACACTGCAAGTATGCCTATTATAGATGTTTATCTACCAGACAGAGTTCAGTTAGACACTCACAACTCTGCTCACTATGCATGAGTGAGAAGATTTGCAAATGCCTCGTTGTACAAAAGTGTGTGTGTGTGTGTGTGTGTGTGTGTGTGTGTGTGTGTGTGTGTGTGTGTGTGTGTGTGTGTGTGTGTGTGTGTGTGTGTGTGTGTGTGTGTGTGTGTGTGTGTGTGTGTGTGTGTGTGTATGTGTGGGAGAGAGATAGAGAGAGAGAGAGAGGGGGGGGGGAGAGAGAGACTGAGTTGAGGAGAGACGAGATAAATAGACACTTCACAGAGAGACAGAGAGACAGTCAGAGTAGGAGTGTGAGACTGATGGTGGCAGATAAGAAGAAAAAGGTGGAGTGGTACCAACAGCTTACACCTCAATCTCTACTCTATGAATAACTCAACATGAATAACCCAATAACTCAACATGAATAACCCAGTGGCCCATCAAAATAATCCATCAAAAGCTAAACATTCATGGCAAAAAACCCCGTTTTTTTTTCCATTGGCCTTCCAAACAGATTCATTATTTTTAATAGGTGACTGAGGGAAATGAGCATCCCAGAACAGGGGATGGCTGCGGTGCGGCGCGGTGGCTGTATAGTAATTTGATGACTATTTAGCGGAACCACTAGGTCAGCGTCACACGCCGCCAACAGTTCTCCGAAATCTGGCCTGGCCTGGGAGTGCCCTTTCTCTCTCTCTCTTTCTCTCTCTCTCTCTCTCTCTCTCTCTCTCTCTCTCTCTAAACTGCTCTAGTGAGCTCAGTGAAACTTTATGACAGAGGCCTCTTGGGGATAAACATCTTAATGGCTTTTTATTTGCCCTTAATCGGACTTCAGACTAGGCCGAGGTCCACTGGGGGGGAGCTCCCTCCCTCTCTCCCGCATGGCGTGTGTCTTCGCTGGGATCTGTCTACATTCAGTCTGTTTGTTCACTGCGGCCAAACAGGCGAAGGCACCACACTTGTAATCCACACACACGCACACACCAAAAACACACACACACACATTATGACTGGCAAAGGTGGGTTAACTCTTCCTCTTCAGAGATTACAACATCGACATGTGCGGTGTGGCGTTAATGTTGAAATATCACAAGTGATTACCGATGAATAAATAATCACTCATTATGTGGGAATATTATGTAACAACATCTGAATAGAACAAAGAAAAGAAAGTAAGGGCATAATTGACACACATTCTCATTGACACACTCCTCTCTCTCTCTCTCTCTCTCTCTCTCTCTCTCTCTCTCTCTCTCTCTCGCTCCAGTCCACTCCATGGCAAGGGGTTGAGTTCAACAGGTGAGGGGGAAAAGCAGAGTTTACACACTGTGCTTGTGTTTACCTAGGCCTTGATCAAACACACGATGGGTGGGCGGGTGTTGGATGTGGGGGATGTTTGATTCTTGACAGACATGACAAAGTCTACTTTCTCATGGAAACCGCCGAGACCAGGCAGACAGACAGGCATGCAGCAGGTGCATTGGGGGACATCGCATTACATTACACTTAGCTAACGCTTTTATCCAAAGCCATTTAGTTATTCTAAAGGGTATTGGTTTAAGTCCCTGGAGCAATGGGGGGGGGGGGGGGGCAGGCACCAGCCATGGACCAAGGTGAGGAGAGATTATTGTGGGATTTGAACCTGCAACCCTCTGAATTTAATCCCAACTCCCTAACCACTGGACCATAGCCTTCCTCGGAACAGAGTAGTATGGTGGCATTAGGGGCATTTGGTAACCTAACTTCCATCTGAGTCTACTTTCTCAGGAAATTGTATTGCATACGTAGGAAGGCATGTAGGTGAATAGAAAGCCCACAGGGTCAAAATAGGTATATGGAAATGGTGGTAGTGTTGGTGGCATTTGGTAACCAAACTTACTGTATATCTGAGTCTACTTTCTCAGGAAATTGTATTACATACATAGGAAGGCATGTAGGTGAATAGAGAGGCCACTGCAGGGTCAGAAGGGCTATGTATGGAAGATGGTGTTGGAGGCATTTGGTTATCCAACTTGAGAGACATGAGAAAGCCTACTTTCTCAGGGAAATGGAAAAGCATTGCACAACGCTACACAAGCAGACAAAGCCAGGGAAAGGCTGCATGTTTGAAAGTGGTAACGGTAGGTGGTGGTGTGTTGGTGGCATTTTCTCGCCCACAGGAAACTGTATTGCACAGGAAGGCATGTTGGTGAACAGACAGAGCACAAGGTCAAACGGGGGGCACTGTATAAAAACATGGTGGTGTTGGTGACAACTTTTGTGGAACCAGAGAGTGTCTACTTTCTCAAGAAATCATTGCATTGCATGGGAAGGCAAGAAAGTGAGAAGAGAAGCCAAAGGTTTGAACGTGGTATACACGGTAGACGATGACGTTGGTGGCATTTTGGTGCCCAACTTTCACCTGAGACATGACAACAGTTGTCTTTCTCAGGACTCAGTGCAGCCCACAGCAGACCACATCAGCCACACAGGGAGTACACAGCTGCTGCTGCTGCTGCTGGTGGTGGTGGTGGTGGTCATACATTAGCTAACCAACTTCTAACTGAGAAATTACTTTCTCAGGGAATCAGCATTGCATTGCATAGACAGGCAAGCAAGCAGGCGCCATCACAAGTGCGTAGGGGTTATAGGTGGTGGCGGTGGCATTTAGTTACCCAACATCCACCTGAGTCACACGCAAGCCCGCCTTGCACAATGAGAGACACAGTAGCAAAAGAAATGCTGTCACAGTGCACCCACATTGCCACAGCCAGACTGTAATCATGCGAAGGCGTATTTATTTCATGCAAGTGCATTCCACGTTGAGGTGCGACGCCTTTGCAAGTTAAGTCGTGATTCTCAATGCCACGGGAAGCACTTTTGTCACGTGACAAAGTTTGCACAGATTTCTCATGTTGGCGAATTTCTGTTACTAAATGCGAAAATGCTCTGCTGTGCCCTGCTGTGCTAGCCTGTGCCCTGTGCCCTGACTGTCAGTAAAGCAACATTTCTGCCACTTTACTCTTGCAAAGAACAGCAAAACAAGCAAGGGAATGGTGACATTGTGGTGAAATTGTACCCTGACCTACACTTAACCTGTCACAGAGCATTGTGGAATACGATTTAACAGGTAAAAAGGCGTGATGCACAAACGCGATAGATACACGTTTCAAGTCGGCGTGTTATCGTAACGCTCTGGTATGATGACATGTTGCCACAGCACAGCAGGAGCAGTGATGCTGGTGAACATTAGGCACACACAGGCAAAAGCAGCAGCCGCCACGGAGGGAGAAGCAGGTGTTTGTTTCCATTTCGGGGGCTCGGTGGTGACTGTCTGCGTGTGCGGAGGCTTCTTGAGGCGTGCCTTCCTCTCTCTTTTCTCTGCTTTCCACCTCGCCAGGCAGGCAGCCACCCCGAAACACCTAGTTCCACTGGCGTACCCACTTCCTGCTGTTGCTTGTTGCTGTGCTGTGCAGTGCTCACCGTGACATACAATGCATGCATGTATGGTGCTGGTGCGCGGCGAGGTATGCAAAGCCGCATAACAAGCAAGCGCACCTTTGCAAACAGGAAACTGCCTTTTTAGCTTTGCAAGGTTACACTTCAAGCTATCAGTAAAACAACATTCAAGAACATTGTGTCAAAAGGAAAAAAAGACAGCCCACACACAGACATACAGGTGCACACACACACACGCACACACACAGGTTAAAATACTTTCGTCTGTACAGACAGAGATGGAGAAGTGAGAAGGTGTTTTTTTTCACTTTCCTGTTCCTTATCTTGTGGCCTACATAATGTAGCAGCTCAAGCAAATATGGAGTTCCACACAGATCAGTTTCAAAATTCCAACATGAAATGATGAATAACATGGAAGTGGTGGTTAAGATATGGCTTCTCCTATACAAAAGTATGTTGCGCTATGTTATTTTTTGGTCACGAGCTACACGTGACTGTGTAACAGTCTCTCATGTGTTTCCTGGTTTTAAGATGCTGATAGCACACTACTGAAACCTACAGTATGGGCCTCCGTGTTTCAGGTTGTCAACAGTTAGCATCGGCCTGCCCTGGGGACGGAGAGAAAAGAACAACGGTGCAGAGGACGTGTGCCATATTTAACTCCGATGATAAGTGTATGCAAAGCACTCTCGTATGCAGGGGCTTAGCAAAGGGTCACTTAGCCTCTCCTCTCATCTGCCCGTTTCAGTTATGTGGTTGGAGCAGAGGTGAATAGTTATTAGCAACAATGATACGTTGCCACAGCACACTAGTACTTGTATGAGGTCATACTTGGCCAATTCAAGTGGCCTGGATGTCTGACAACTACAGTCGACTGCATAACACTTTCTTTGAAATGTTTCCCCTCATTACCTTGTGCTATTCCCTTCATTGATAAGCACACACACAAACACACACACATATACACAAACAGTTTTTATGCAAACAGTGCACGTTCCCACACTGCCCTGATCAATAGTTCCCAATAAATCTAGGCTTTGGTTCAGAGGTCTACACACACACACACACACACACACACACACACACACACACACACACACACACACACACACACACACATTCCCATACGCATGCACAATGGGTGTAGGATTCACGTGGCGTCATCCCTGATGCTTGATCAGACTCTGCTCATCACCAAGGAAACGCCTTGTCAATCTGGCTCCGGCTCCAGCCAATCAGAGCCCACAGCAGGGCTACTCCTTCCTCGAACCACAACCGCTCTCTTAACCCTAAGGTTATTTTCTGCACTCGTTCGTTCTCTCACCCATTCATTTTGACGACTGTAAAAATGGGACTTCAGGGATCCAGCACAAGAATAGGGCTTTTCTACGCTTATTGGTACACGTGTGTGTCTACTGTAAAATGAGAGTTGCGTATGAAGAAAAGCGTTACTGTGTGATGTAGTGGGGCATTCTTGTGAATAGACAATGTAATATACTGTGGAAACAGATATGCCAAGTCCTTGGCAGTCGTCACAGACAGACCAGAAGAGAAGGAGCCTTCTCACTCTCAAAAGTAAGGGGTTTATTGGTTCAAAACTGTAATCAGTCATTACAAAGGAAATAAATCACATGGAATTATTGTAGTGAACAGCGAGAGCTGTAAACAAAAAAAAACAAAAAAAATCATTAAAAAAATATACATTCAACAGCTTAGGTACTTTCTTGGCATCAACTGTGTTAAATGATCGCTACCCAGCAATGAGGAAAAATAATAATAAAAAGGCAACAGGGGTTCCTGGAGAATCCATCATCTCCTTCCCAAACCTAGGCAGGGGGTCATAACTGGAATGTATCAAACGGGCACTTTTTTTTACGTCAGACAGAAACGCAGAAATGTCCAGACATCCCAATAAAGGCTTCAACAAAAATCAAACCAGGGCGGAGTTCGTCATTATGCCAACACTAAACATACCTTTACTCATAACTAATAATTTAAACACCCCCTTAAATTCTTGTTTAAATAGAAAAAAAGGAACGGTTCAGAACATGTTTGCACTACAGCTCCTGGTTTGGAACTTGTGCCGTTTTCTCCTGACAGACTTGTTGCCGCTTTGCTACATTTGGCACTTGGTCGATCACAGAATTGAAAAGGCAGGGTTTGAAATCTATTGGCAAAAAAGTGAGTGGGTGGTTTTGTTCTTCTTATTGTGTCAGTAAAGAAAAGGGTGGGTGGAGAACGGTATGACTGTTCCAACCTCTACCCTACCACGTGCACCTTCCTTTGGGAAAACACATGGCCAGTGATTCAGATACCTGCAATACGTGTTTTGTGTGTATAGGCCTACACACAATGCACATTTTGTAGCCCTCAGGAAGAGAGACCCTGTGCTTTAACTTGACCTTGGGCTTGGAAGGGCCTTTTGGAAGGGCATGATTAAAGATGTAAACTCACTTGATAATAAAAAATAAGCACTGATAAAAAATACCTTTCCAAAGGAATGAATACTCAGTTTTTTGCTTAATGTGCAGTCCAATATTTGGGAAATATGTTTTTAATAAATAATCAAAATGCAAAAATGCATACGTTTTGATTTAAATTAAGTTCATTTATCAAAGTGTAGTTTTTAAACAAGTTCATTGTAGTACAATATATTAAACTGTGAAAAAAGGAAGTTAACAAGTCTTCACAATCTTTAGATTAATACGGAAGATCATAATTTAACATAAAAAGAAAATATATATTCTATCGTTTCATTAACAAGATAAATACAAACAATTAACAAAAAAATGCATATGATCACCAATAAATATGTTTCGATAAGTTAAATAAGCAGTGACAAGCAAAAAAAAAACAACCTTCAGACGTGAAAGGTTCCAAAACAATAACAATCGTAATAAGTCATAAAAAAAAGGAAATGGAAAAAGTGTACAGATGAAGAATGTGAGGAGATAAAGGAAGAGAGAGGATTGGGAGCAACACAAGGCTTTAAATTGCAGGATACACTGAAGGATCATGGGAATGCTGGAATTCCCCCACAGTTGGCAGCTTATTCAAAAGGGGCGTGGCTCGGGGGGAAGGAGGGAAAACTTGATACTCTCGTTTTCGTTTGTCGTCTTTTTTGTGTGTGTGTCTCCTGATTGACATGCAGATAGGAGCAGAGAGGGGAGCGACTGCACTGGGGATTTGGGGGAGGGCAAACTCCCATCACCAACTTTGCCCCTGTGTGTATCAGAAGAAAGTACGTAAAGAGAAAAAAGGGAAAGAAACGGGAAAATAAGAAGGCTAAATCAGTAGTCCTTACAGGCCACCTCCTCTACTCAACTCTGCAGCCACCTTCCCTCACAAAAAAAGAAAAAATCCCCACCAAAAGCCAAGGCACTTGGGACACTAGGTTTTCCTGTTAGCTTTCACTGGAGCTGAAACAGCTGTGTGTTTGGTCCACGGAGGACAGTGGGACGTCTGTTTTAGCAAGTCCAGGAAGTAGGTTTGTGACAGACAATGACAATGTGAGTGTTCATCAAGAAAGAAAAGGAGAGGAGATGGGGAGGGGGGGGGGCAGTTTTCCCTCCGAGACATGTCCCATCGCACAGTCTTTACTATTCAGCACTAGAAACTCACAAAAAAAGAAAGAGAGAGAAGGGAACGGAACATAAAAAAGGAATACAACAAGAAAAATAAACAAAAACATCCAACACGTTCTAATCCCTCCATCCTGCAGTCTCCTGATCCTAGCGTGTTACACCTGCATGGTGTGGCACTTTTTAGGCACACAGGCTTTAAGTTAAGGCATGAGATGAGACTGTGGAGCTGGGTTGAGTTGGCTTGTCTGCGACAACACTATAGGCACTTCTACACAGAAGAAGAATCATCTCTTGATTTCTTTCTCTCTTCCTTTTTCATCTTACTCAAATAGAAAACAAATGGAAAAAAAGGTAAAGAAAAGAAAAAAAACACACAGTTCCCTTACTTCACTGCATCTTGTTTTTTTTTCCTGAAGACCAAAACAATGCTAAACCTGACAAAATAAAGGGAGGAAGAAATGAAAGATACTACACAGCGAGTCTACTCCCCTGTATCCCTCACTCTCTTCTCCCATAGGAAAGCTCCTGTGAGCAGCGAGGGGAGAGGGAAACTGAGTAAAAAAAAGGGTCGCACAGAGAGCGATCGTGTACTCAAGTGTTCATGTGTCTGTTGCCTCACTGTCCCATCACCAATGCAGCTGCTACCGTGATGTGCGCACGCACAACACAACCCAGCGCAGGCCAAGGCAACATCTTTCGCAGTGCTGTTTTGTTTTGACGTTTTATTCGCACGACTCATTTTGTTCTCGAACCCGCGTGACTCTCCTTCTCGGTCGTCCTAGTCGTCGGAGATGGAGAGCCGGCTGAAGATTGGCAGGCGGCGGTTCTTGTCCAGGCCTGGCGATTCGGAGCCGCACAGGCTGCCGCTGCCTGTGCTGGAGCCGGAGCTGTGGTAGCCCCCCTCCTGGTCCGAGTCTGGCTGCGGGGACTCGCTCACACTCCTGAAGGGCTTAGGAGACTCGTTAGCCTCGCTCCTGTAGAGCACCATTCCGCTGCAGGAGTCTGGAGATGGTGGACTGCCATTGCCATTGGCTGGAGGCGTGTTGATGCCATTGCTGATGATGGTGGTGGTGGCGGCCTCGATGTCCGCAGAGGCCAAGTTGAGCGAGGGGCAGAAGTAGCTGGCCAGCCCCTGGCTGGGGAAGTTGAAGGGGTTGTTGGGCCACTCGGGGAGCTCGTCCTCGCTCGGGAAGATGGGCGGCGGGGTGAGGGAGGTGGGCACCCCCTCGCCCCGCATGTAGCTGCCAAGGCTCCTTCCAGAGGAGCAGGAAGAGGAAGAGGAGGAGGAGCAGGAGGAGACGCTGGGGAAGCCGGCGAAGCTAAGGCTGTGGTGGAGCCGGGGCCGCTCCATCTTGCCGCCGTTGCAGGCCGAGAGGGGCGAGATGGGCGCGGAGGCGGACGGGCCGCGGCGCTCCTCGGCGTTGTGGATGAAGTGGCAGCGCGGGCCGTACGGGCAGAAGCCGATGGTGTGGAAGGTGCGGCACAGCTCCGTCTTGTACTTGGGGTGGCGGCTCAGGCTGCGCAGCTCGTGGGCGCCGTGCGCAAACTGGCACTTGTCACCGTACTTGCAGGCGCCGTTCTCCTCAAACGGGCGGCACAGCTCCGTCTTGTAGCGGCTGGAGTTCACCTGGCCGTTCTGGGGGCCCAGGCAGGGGCTGCTGCCCCCACCGCAGGTGGGGCTAGTGGGACTGGTCATGGGGAGAGGGCCCAGGGTCAGACCGGCAGCAGCGGCCTTGTGCAGGAGGCGCTCACCAGTCTCTGAGAAGGAGCGCTCCCGAAGGCGGTTCTCTTTGTTGCTGCTACCACTGCTGTTGTTGTTGTTGAGGATGTTGGCACAGATGTTGTTGCTATTACTCGCCATGCCAGCGCTCAGGAGGGTCATGTCAGTGGTCGGCTTGCCCATGTTGAGGAACTGGCTGTGGCCGAACCTGCTGGAGCTGCTGGGTAAAGTCACAGAGTGCCGCCGCTGGTAGGGACCCGCTGCTGACGGGGTGCCCACAGCCTTCCTGTCCAGCAGGGTCGAGCTGGGTATGTTGGCGCTGGAGCATGGCACGGATAAGCCATGAGGTCCACTTAGCAGGTTGTTCTTGAAGTTCAGCATTTTGTTGCTCTGTTTGGAGAAGGACAAGGAAATGGGAGACACCAGTGTCATTTCAGATGAATGGTTGCAAACATGCGAAATTTACTTTTTAAAATCACATTCCTACTAAGTACAACTAGTCGAGACAAGGCTACAGCCATACGCTCATGCAACCGAATTATTCGCTGTGGCTTCAGATGCATGAGTTAACAGAGAAGCAGCTGGTTGGCTAGCTGCCAGACAGAGGAGGGAACGCTTGCGAAGTGCATGGAGCTGGAATGAGAACACGCAGACGCACATGTTGACACTTGGTTGTAATCAGTTGAAGGATGGATTTTTGGAAGGGTGAGCGCAAATGTCCACTAATTCAACACACATGCTTCACTGATTAGGCTACTTTTAAACTCCTGCTTACCAGTGTAACAAAACGTTGTGAACAGCACAGCTAAACCGTGACAGTGAAACTGCTGAAAAGACCAAGCCATGAGGACATGGCTGCATAGCTGAACTTGCCACCAAGTATGACTCAGCGCCAGTTACTCATCTCCTCAAACGTGCAAGAGAATAATATCTGTTTACAGCGTGACTAAATGGCAGATGACAATACAATACAATACGCCTACACTGAGCAGCAAATTCACAAGCCAAAATGCGAGATTTGGTTCATGCATCTGCAAACTCATGTCATTAGACATGCAACTTTCACATTCTCACAATCATCAAAATGCCATTACTTTTTAAGCGTAAAACACAGCTCCTCTCGAATCCATATGCCATTCCATGAATTTCTGACAAATAAGCAATGAGCTTTCTTCAGTGTTTACCTTTTCAAAAACTATGTCTACTGACTTTGAGTGTATCCAAAGTTGGACTGACTTACTCTCTGTAACAGTCATTATAGGCTACTACTGTAGGAACGAGTGCATTCTCGGTCAAGTCGCTCGATTGTAATTCTTTTAAAAGGTTATCCAATGAGTAAAACTCATAACATCATACAAATCAGTGCAACGACCTAATCTAAGCAGTTCAGGTCGCGGGCCTGATACGCTACAGCAGTGAAATGAAGGCTGATTGTTCTCGAACACAAGTTACTAAGTAATGTCAAAATAGTTAGAAAATGGCACAGCGCCCCTCAAGCACTGAAGTTGCATCAGTTCTGAACAGAAAACAGGACGTAAAAAGCAGTTCCGGAAACATGTAACACAGCTTAAACGTCTTAAAAACCACATTCAAACTTGTTCTCATAACTTCACACTAAACTCTGTTAGCACAACAGGCTATCAACAGCCATAATCCCAAGCAGAAACTTTTGTAACGTGAAGCTACCTTGTTGATCACTTCGCTGAAGTCAAAGGGCGAAGCCACTGCTGTGGTCATCTTCGATTCGAAGAAATGTAAATATAGCAATGCTTAAAAATGCGTGTCTTCAGTTGCACAAGATGGGTTCTCTCTTCAGTAGGCTACTTTTCTTCAACCCTGACAAAAACCCCCTCTGCCCTTGCGTGGGTCCAAAGCATTCGCTTTATATTAGGCACTGGCAGTAGGCTAGCCTGCTGTCAGGCAGGAGGAGCTTGTGGATGGGCGTCCCTTTTTTGTTGTAGAATACTTGCTTCAAAAACCATTGGACAGTACAGAAACTTCACTTCAACCCTGACGAAATGCAGCATTTAACAGTAAACCAAGCCTCGGACTTTCGCCATAAGCCGTGGCACAAAACAGACTGTGGCCAACAAGTGAACGTTAGATAGGCTACTTCTTTGGAACATTGTATCAATTTGGAATTCAATAAAGTAACGGCAGTAGCCTTGTTGCTACAACGTGCTACATTCTATTTGGTCACAAATTGACTCATGGGCTACTGAATAAACAACACATATGCGAAAATATAATTTCAAAGTAGAATTTACGTGTTGAGTTTGAAACTGTACCCGGAATCCTGTCCTCCGCACTGTCTCTGTAATTAATGCACGTTTAATTATCAGGCACAAACGTCATGCTCGGGACTTTCCGGTAGGCCTATGTGCAAAAAAAGATTTATTAACCCTTTCAGTTCAGCATGCTCGGTGTTTCTAGCAATTTTGTGCAGCCTATGCATGTTGCGGAGGAGTTGCAAATAAAAGTTAAGTAGAACTGGGTTAATTATCCTAACAAGTGACTTTGTGTTATTGGTGCAGGATAGTTAGGCCCATGTTTAATTGCAATCAGCAAATAATTAGACTATCTTCTGGGTCTGAACTGGGCCTGGCCCTCCCTGTCATTAGCTATTTTAACAAACCAAGCATGACCACAAAAAAATCACACACCAGTCTCGACTGCTCGAGAAACCTCTTATGCAACAAGACTCAGAGAAGGATTTGAACTCAGTTTAGTTTCCCACAGCAATACCCACTTAAAATCCGCTTTATCCGGGTCAAATAAGCTATAGCGCTCAGCCTAAAGGGTGCCAAAACTTGGGTCAT
>NC_085875.1:46787269-46797269 GCF_034702125.1 Engraulis encrasicolus | reverse complement strand
ATAGGACAGTGGAGGAGAGACAGGAAACGAGTTGGGAGAGAGACAGGGAAGGATTAGCAAATGACCCGGGTCAAACCCGGGTCGCCGGTAAGGCCACGGCTGGGCCTATGCTGTAGATTTTCTTTGTTTTGACCTATTAACTGTTGCACATGCAAATCCCATTTGTTCATGGTTACAGCACAGCTGCCAACTTATGTACAGTACGTAGTCCTCCCCACATACTGTACGGTATATGTACGTAATGAATAGAGGCTTATGCCGCCTCACCCACGGTCTGTGTTCAGTGGAAGCCAGCATTACACTAGAACACACTGAGTCAAACTGAGGAATGTTCCAGAACAGTCAGTGTAGGTGTTCTTAGCTGTTTAACTCCTTGAGTACACGGTAATGATGGCAGAAGCGCTAGAGACGACTCTTGTGTTTACATGTTTATGAGTCATTCATAGAGGAAGGAAGGGCAATACCAAGTGACATGATGTGTGTGCACTTTGTGGACTGACACTCTCATGCCACTTGAAGGTCACCCCAAGTTGGTGGTGGAAAGTTCATGCAACATCTCCAGCTGCTGAAGAGTGTGGGCTATATGTTGATGTGGTTACAGCTAGCTTGGCTTTTCCAAGTAGGCCTATCTCTGTCTGTCTATCTGTCTATCTATCTGTCTGTGTCTGTCTGTGTATGTGTATGTGTATGTGTATGTGTGTGTGTTTGTCTCTCTCTCTCTCTCTCTCTCTCTCTCTCTCTCTCTCTCTCTCTCTCTCTCTCTCTCTCTCTCTCTCTCCTTTCCCATCCATCTTGTCCTCTCCATCAGCTTCTGCTTCTGTTCCTGCTGCTATAGTCACACATGATGGGTATGTTTACACCACAGTCTCTTACGGATCCTGTTTCACACATGAGTAACAGCCCCAAGTAAGAGCTGAAGTCATCAACTCTCCCCCCACCACCACCACCACCACCGGCCGCTCTAGCTCCAGCAGTTTAACTCTCTCCCTGCCCATGGATGTGGTGGTGTTCCCCAAGCCTTGAGTGCAATAGCCTGGGGAATAACAGTCTTCCTCTCTCCCTGCCCATGGAGGTGGTGGTGGTGATCCCCAAGGCTTGAATGCAGTCTGTGTCTCCCTGTCCAATGGAGATGGTGGTGGTAGTGTTCCCCAAAGTTTGAGTTCAGCAGCCTGGGGCCAACAGTCTCCGTCTCTCCCTTCCCCTGGAGGTGGTGCTGATCCCCTGGGTTTAAGTGCAGCGGCCTGGGGCCCACCGCCTCCCTCTCTCCCTGACACCGAGGCAGTGGTGTTCCCCAGTGTGTGAGTGCAGGAGCCTGGGGCCAACAGTCTCCGTCTCTCCCTTCCCTCAGACGTGGTAGTGGTGATCCCCAAGGTTTGAATGCAGCGGTCTGGGGCCAACAAAGTGCCCAGTCACACCTCTCCCATTCAGGCAAGGAAGGCAGCACTTAGTCTGAACCTCCTGACCTCCTCACCGCCTTTGCATATTAAACCCTGCACTCCTCACACACCTCACAAAATAAGATAGAATTATACAAATAACACAAAAATTGTTGGCAAAGACGTTTGGTTCTGAAAAGGGCGGTGGACATTTTGTTCCGAGATGAGGACATGCGAGGAGGGAGCCGCAGAGGGAGCGGAGACAAGAGAGTAGATAAAACCGGAGCGCTGCCGTAATTTATTGAAACAGTATCAAGCCCTAGCGCTTTGACTAAAAGCCTCGACGGATTCCAAGTCTAACAGGATGATGGATGAAAATGTTCCAGCTTGTTTATGAAATCTGACACGGGGCATCTGTTATCCCGTGCTAACATCAGCATCCTTGGTCCCCGCTTGTCTGCAGGCCCCACCACTCGCTCTCTCTCTCGGTTGCTCTCGCTCTCGCTCGCTAGCTAAAGTAGGCCTACTCTCTCAAATACAACAACAGGAAATCGTTTATTGAGCCACTCCATATTGCGAGAGTTCTTAGCCTCCAGAAAGGCTGCTTTTGCTGGTCTTGAGTTACTTGTAAAAAAAAGTGAGTGAATGTGTCACAGATTGAGTGCGCGTGTGTGTGTGTGTGTGTGTGTGTGTGTGTGTGTGTGTGTGTGTGTGTGTGTGTGTGTGTGTGTGTGTGTGTGTGTGTGTGTGTGTGTGTGTGTGTGTGTGTGTGTGTGTGTCTGTGTCTGTGTCTGTGTGTGTGTGTGTCTCTCTCTCTCTCTCTCTCTCTCTCTGTGTGTGTGTGTGTGTGTGTGTGTGTGTGTGTGTGTGTGTGTGTGTGGTGTGTGTGTGTTGTGTGTGTGTGTGTGTGTGTGTGTGTGTGTGTGTGTGTGTGTGTGTGTGTGTGTGTGTGTGTGTGTGTGTGGGTGGGTGGGTGTGTGTGTGTGTGTGTGTGTGTGTGTGGGTGTGTGTTTGTGTGTCTGCTCTCAGCAGAAAAGAAATAAATTGGACAGTTCTGCATTTTGACCATGAAGTGTTGAGTGAAGCACACTCTCCAAGAGACACCAAAAGCTCCATAAAGTACAACATCCTTTATGGCGTGTGACACAGAGGGGTTTTTGGTCTATGTTTGCTGCAAAACAGCAACACGGATTCCATGGTTTTCCTGGAAAAGTCGCAGGAACCAGTCCATTAAAAAGCGGCGAACGGGGGTTGGCGTTTTTGATGCATCACTTTTTTCTGTCAGCAACACACTTTTTTTGTCTTGCCCACATAGAAGGCTCTGGAAACTTTAAAGAGGGGTCCCGGCAGAAACCAGCTTGACACTTCTAGGCATACAACAAATATTTGCGGTCGGGCTTTCCTTTTGAGCAGAACCCCTTGTCAATATGACTTCATTTGGCAATGTGCGATTATACATATAAAACAAGCACTTATAATGACTTTAATTACCGTTTGTGTAATTACAGATTGGTTGATTTACAGGCCTGTTGGTGTGGTCTGTGAAACACAAGCTGATTACTGCACTTAAAACAGTTTGTTGGTCACCATTTTGACTTGATCTGTTTCTTTGTGAACATACAGTCTCTGTCCTATTTGCTTGTGCTCCATAACACAACAGTAAGTACCAGTGTAAACAACTCTCGCACAAGGACGGAACACTTCTCTTCTAAAGTGTGCATGTGTATGTCTGCAGACTAATCGTGTGTGTGTTTGCGTGTGTGTGTGTGTGTGTGTGTGTGTGTGTGTGTGTGTGTGTGTGTGTGTGTGTGTGTGTGTGTGTGTGTGTGTGTGTGTGTGTGTGTGTGTGTGTGTGTGTGTGTGTGTGTGTGTGTGTGTGTGTGTGTGTGTGTGTGTGTGTGTGTGTTGCACGCACACGTGTCTGTGTGCATGTGTGTGTGTGTGTGTTTGTATGCGTCCGCATGTGTGTGTGTGTGTCTTAATGACCCCACACAGCTCAGCCATAAACAGGATTCCCATGTTAAGTGAGTGGTCTTTTGGTCAGGAAGATGGAAAAATCCAACTCAGGGCTGAAGACAGACAGGCAGACTGAGCCAGGAGGAGGGAGGGGTGTACAGAGGAAAAGGGAGAGGGAGGGAGAGGGAGAGGGAGGGAGAGAGAAGGGGATGAGGAGGGAGAGAGAGAGAGCGAGAGAGAGAAGGATTGAGAGAAAATCAGGAAGAGCGAAGAGGGTGGAGGGGCTGAAAATGCAGAGTCATGTTGAAGGAATGCTGGAAGGTGCTGTGCTGTGTGTGTGTGTGTGTGTGTGTGTGTGTGTGTGTGTGTGTGTGTGTGTGTGTGTGTGTGTGTGTGTGTGTGTGTGTGTGTGTGTGTGTGTGTGTGTGTGTGTGTGTTGTACTGGGTCTGTGTGTGTGTTGAGTGTGTGTGTGTGTGTGTGTGTGTGTGTGTGTGTGTGTGTGTGTGTGTGTGTGTCTGTTGTGTGCATGATGTGTGACTGCCCCATTTTTCAATGCATAATCAGAAACAGCTGTCAGCATGAACACTCCACGAGGGAGGAGAGCAAGTATGGAGTGATGTGAGGAGAGAAAGAGAGAACGAGAGAAAGAGGAGGAGGAGGAAGTGTGTGTGTGTGTGTGTGTGTGTGTGTGTGTGTGTGTGTGTGTGTGTGTGTGTGTGTGTGTGTGTGTGTGTGTGTGTGTGTGTGTGTGTGTGTGTGTGTGTGTGTGTGTGTGTGTGTGTGTGTTGTGAGGTCCAATCCTAGACTGAACAGAGGAGGGTAAAAAGAGAAGGATAGGAAAGAATAGAGATGACGGTGTTGTTGGGGTTGGTGAGGGTTGAAGGCACATTCAGACTTTTCATCAGTCTGTTTATTTATTTGTCTAAGCAGAAGGACAGAGGGGGGGGGGAGTAGTGCAGAGAGAGAGGGGGTTCTGAAAGAGAAACACAAATATACGCAGTTGGGGAGGGAGAGAGAGAGCTAAAGGAGGAAAGAGAGGCTCAGAGCAAAAGGGAAATGGAGAGAGAGAGAGAGAGAGCGAGAGAGAGAGAGAGGGCAGAGAGAGAGAGAGAGGGAGAGAGAGAAAGAGAGAGAGAGAGAGAGAGAGAAGGACAGAAAGCATATGGATGAGAGAGAGGGGGCAGAGAGAGAGGAAAGGAAACAGAGAGAGGGAGAGAAGGATAGAGGTAGAGAGAAGGATAGAGAGAGGGAGGGAGACAGAGAGAGAAAGAGTCCCTGACCTGTGTGTGCCTCCAGTAGAGAGGGTTGGTGGGTTTCCTTCCTTGCTCAGGTTCCTATATGGTCTTCACCAGCCGGCTGGCCCGCCGGACCGACATTCACTGTCTCACGACATCCTGTCCTATTTATTTATCTGTTCACACACACCTTCAATGCTCCCAGGCCTCCTCCCCTGCTCCTCTGTCCTCTTCCTTTGCCCAGTTACTCACTTAGTCGCGTGCAGCAACTCTACATGCTGTCGGTCAGTCGGTCCGTCCATCAGTCCATTGGGAGCTGGTTTGCACACAATACAGTTCTGTGGACTTCCTTTCTTCTCTTGTCGAATCCCAATTGTGTCTGGCTCCTCTCCCTACGGGGGAGATGTTATTATTAGGGGTTTGCATTCAACTCTGCTGAACGGTTTGATGTTATGACATTTTGTGGCAACTGTGTTGTCTTTTATCCTTTAAATTTGACCACTGTTGACAAATCATATAAATTACCCTTCCATTTCTGTTACCGTCTGAACGGTATCCATTTTCTGCTCTGCTGTAAACATTCCCTACAGAGTTGGTATGTGTTTTCAATCACTGAGCTGCCAAAAAATATATATTCCAAAGTGGGTATTTCAGCTTATGACGGCATAACGCAGTTCCAATAAAAGTAATGTAAAAGCTCAGTCCAAAAGAACTCGTCCACCACCACATGCCAAGGCAAAAGTAAATACTCTTAATGCATATAGAAAAATATTTATTGACTCAAATTACTGTAACTAAATCAAGTCATCCTGTTACTTTGACTGAGTTAAGTTGAGTCAACTTACAGTAGGCCTATGTATACGTATGTGTATTTGTAAGTGGAAATCCCCACCCTGATGTATTTTAAATTCATTTGAATGGCACTTGTGAGTTTTTCAAGGGCATTCACATATTTTTCAAGTGGAAGGTGATGTACTGTATGGTCGCTGTGCAGTATGGTATTACTTTGTTAACATGGGCAATGACAGTTCTCAGGGGACAATGATGCTGGTTTTTGATTGCCTGTTTGTTTTTAGCTAAAAGATCAATCTTCAATTTAGGTGGGATGGCGTATTGGTCCATATTTAATAGACAATGGCAAATCATAAAAAAGTGGCTGTAAGGGTCTGCTCTATGCTAGCCAGGCCGTACCCCAGTGACGCAACAGCTTCAGCGTTCCTACCAGTCAGGTCAAGAGTCAATGCGAGTACTTTTTGAGTTCCCGCTAATACGGGAACTCCTCCCACTTTGTTGGGAAGCAAACAATCATTAGCAAACCAAGGGAGGCCATTTGGGAAATGCCATTTGGGAAATGTTAATTGTTATGCTCTTGGTCAGACCAAGTCTCGAAGAGATTTGAAAGTCGATGATAATCAGGCTAACTCTACGCCAAAAAAAAATGCCCGGGCCAGTTTTTGAGGCAAAGTCGGCCCCGGTACCCTCTCATCTTGTTTCATGTCAAGGGAAGGCTAAAATATTAATTTACCATCAGGAAAATGCCCCACATGAAACAACACTGAAGTGCTACGGCAAACTGAGCACAGTATTCGGGATATTGTCAGTATTTGGCTTAAAACAAGTTCCGGAGTATTCCATTTACATGTGTGGAACAGTGTTCAACAACCATAATATTCCTGGAACAGGGACACATTTGGAATGAATAAAGAATTAACGTGACTTGAGTGCAATACTGCCACAATTCTAATTAATATTGGAATATTCCCCCTTGCATGTAACTGCATTCACCGTGAATGGTGAATATACCTGTATGAGTTGTTAGACTTGGAGACCCTGAAGACTTGACCCATAACCCAGGGCTGAAACGTGACTGTTGAATTACAGCTGAGAGCACAGCTGAAGGTGTCATGAAAACGTGAAAGAACAGCATTCAAATCATCCCTTTGACTGTTTGGCTTGTCTGTAAGCCATCCCTGTTTGAGATTTCTTGACGTCCTGCGGTGACAGCCATGAGCTCTGTTCTTTGTGTTTTTGCGCCTAAAATAGCAAATTAGCGGTTGGACACATCTGTTATTGGTTATTCGTCAATATGCAAAGAGAGAAGTCACTGAAAAGAAGTGTGAAGCCATAGTCATATTGTCAGACAATTCCCCAGGCTCACACGTCTTAAAATGTGTCAAAACAACATCATTCTTGGTGGCCTGGTGCTTCAGTGAACTGGATCTCAATCACCAATGTGATGTAGCAGTCCTTCAATCTGCCATGACAACAACAAATCATAAGTCCAGGCTCAAACATTTCAAGTGACTCTGGAATCTGACTAGCGGTTGTAAATTAAACATCTAATCTAAATGTGTTCTGAGCATATTTTCTGTACGACAGTTACTAAGTAAGAAGTAACCATAACTTTTGTAGAGGCTGCCCTTTCTGTGCACGATTTTTCAGAAATGTGGAAGAAAACACTTTTGAAAATTTTAATGTTGAATGATGAAAATTGCATAAAAGTTATTTCTCACAACAATCTGTTTGCTGGGACAGTAAAAGCAAAACAACTTGGCATCTTGACTGTGACATCAGAAAACACGCACATGTGATCTGTTTTTTTGTGTGTTTCCGTGGCTGATCTTCTAACCACTCCATACACACACACACACACACACACACACTCTCACACACACCCACACACAAACACACATAACCAGACACCCACAGTGACATCTTAGCCAGCGTCATCTCCATTTGTTTTGTTTTTGCTCTCAAGATCCCGAGAGGTGTTGCTGTGGTGCTGGTTGCGGTTCTTCTCACCTCCTTAACTAAGACGTGAAGCATGTGAATCTGTTTAAGTTCCCCCTTTTTTGTGACGGTGTGTGTGCAGGGAGCTTTCTCTGTACTTTCCATAGCTGGACATTGTTTTTGTATCATTTATGCGTGCTCTGGCTTGGTCTGATGTGAGGCGATGAGAGAGATAACGTGCTGCCGCGCTTACATCACTGCGCACTCATATCTGTCTAAACATGACATTTCACAATATCCTCCTTGGCCTGCGTCTGCGCAGTCAAGCCCGTTCACGTTCAAGCTTACATACTCGTATCACAGCCACAGCGGGTATTTTTCAGAAATGTCACAGGCACTGGTTAGATAGAGGAGCATATGGATGAGTCTATTTGGATGGCTGAGCTTTTTTTTTAGATAGGTTAGGTTGATTTGTGCCAGCAGGTGTATTTTATGTTAGGGTTTTGTTTCGTAAAGATGAAACATAGCTACACTGTACTTTGCTCTTTCTCGACTATTTGCATTGATGTTCTTTTCAAGTTGTTCATTAATATGCGTGGTCTCTATTAAAAATCCCTTAAAGGTACACTCTGTGAGATTTTTAGTTGTTTATTTCCAGAATTCATGCTGCCCATTCACTGATGTTACCTTTTTCATGAATACTTACCTCCACCATCAAATTCTAAGTAATCATTATGACTGGAAAAATGGCACTTTTTTCATACATGAAAAGGGGGATCTTCTCCATGGTCCGCCATTTTGAATTTCCAGAAATAGCCATTTTTAGCTGCAAAAATGACTGTACTTGGACCATACTAGAAAGTATTAGTTTATTACTTTGTAAACTTTCATGTGAAGATCAAATTTGGCAATAGGCAGGCCAGTTTCAATGAGCAGCATAGTTGCAGTGCTTTTTTTGACCATTTCCTGCACAGTGTCCCTTTAACGCTGAGTCCCTGTTGTAACCTTGTCTTTTTTACATTTTTGGGGGGCTTTTTAGCCTTTATTTAGATAGGACAGTTGAAGAGATGACAGGAAGTAAGTAGGAGAGAGAGAAGGGGTAGGGTTGGAAAATGACCCAGGCCGGACTTGAATCCGGGTTACCCGCATGGTTCGGTGTGTTAACGCGCTGCGCCACACCACCCCCTCTCATAACCTTGTTGACACCAAAATGGTACTGACCAAGTCTAAAGCCTGGCTCAAACTACACGACTATCGGCCCGATTTTCAGCTGAACCCCCCCCCCTTAAGACAATCGGTGGAACGTTACCCCAGGACCATCGCAAGCAATAGTCGGGCAAGATTTATTCGTCGTGGCCGACGTTCTAAGATAGAACTTTGGCAACTCAAAGAGTCGCCTATCGCATATCGTAGAAATCAAACACTGTTTGATATTTGCGACAGGAAATGTCGGGCATTGTCTCGGTGGTTGCGAGCAGGCATAAGATTGACAGTTGCGATTCTCTTCTAGTGTGCGGTGCACCGCGACGTCAAAATCGTACACACAATCGGGAGTCGTGTAGTTTGAGCCTGACTTTAATTGGTTACCTAAGACTCCTTGCATGGTCATAGCAATGTTGTTATGTGATGTTGTTGAAGTTTTCAGCAAAGAGTGAATAGGCCCGTCGACGGGCACATCTGCAGTAAGAGGCTTCATAAACCATATTCATTCATTCATTCATTCATTCATTCATTCATTCATTCATTCATTCATTCATTCATTCATTCATTCATTCATTCATTCATTCATGAAGTCATTCATTCATTCATTCATTCATTCATTCATTCATTCATTCATTCATTCATTATGACTATGTGAATTACCTTTCGATAAAGTAGGCCTTAGCTATCTAGCCATCTCTGTCTACCCACCCATACCACCAGCATGTCAGCTATCTGTCCTTTCACACCAAAAGCATCCACCAAGTAAGACAGGGCCTCAATGTCTGTCTGTCTCTGTTCTTTTTGTGGTCTCTGCTCGGTACAATCTCTGTTGTGGGCTGGCTCTGGCTCTGTTCCGAGGCCTCCTTCAGACAGATAGGCTATGTTTCCCCCTCCGTGTACTTTTCTAACCCCATTTCTCTCAGTCTTCATGTGCTTTTCTCAGATCAAATAAACCACCATGGCACACTTTCACTGTAGCCTTCTTGGATTCCGACGCCTAAAAATGATGAGACGTTGCTTGTCAGTTGAAGTGTTAATTCAACACTTAGAAAGTAGGACCGTACTTGAAGACCATTAAAAGTAGAGTATGACATTTTTTTAAACGAAAGTGTCATCTTTCAAGTCAAGTCAGTATTATTGTCAATTTCTTTACATGCACTGGTCATACAAATAATTGAAATTACGTTTCTTACTTTCATATAGGCCCCTACTTTATACTTTCCCTATCATCAATTTTTAAGTATCCATTACGTATAGCTCGGAAATGCACACATTTCATATACGTACATGAGAAGAATCTTCTCCCTATCCTGCACAATTTACTCTACTGTTTGTCAAACCAGTAAATATTACTGTATATCACTATATTACTTGAAAAGAACAAATTTGTCAAAGGGTAGCATACATTTTGAAAATAAATGACTATTTACAAACTCCTACCTTTCAATTTAACTCTCAACTCGTAACTCTTAACTTTTGAATTAACACTGTAAAATGTA
>NC_085875.1:46769769-46782269 GCF_034702125.1 Engraulis encrasicolus | reverse complement strand
AAAATCACTGTGAATGAAAAGCATACGGTGCAAACAAAAGACTAAGTGGGACACTGTTGAGTTATGGTCAGAGTACAGTTGTCTTGCACTGTGTAGCAGCAGATGTAAAAGTCCCCTCTTAAACATCTCTGCAAGTAGTTGTTCATTCAAATACCTGCAATTCCATTTGAATACCGTGTTCGTAGCTATCTTCAATTATTGTACTTCAGTGTTGCCATCATTTCATTGGATTGCAAGAGATGTAAGTGTGCCAGTGTGCAGAAATTGCTTTGTTTATCCTCCTCCACAACTTACATTGCATTACATTACATTATATCTGTTGAAAATGCAACATGATCTCCAAAAATTCTGTGCTCCTGGACACGGATGTTAAGGACACAAAATCCGTGTCCAGGAGCACGGATTTTGCCAAAATTCCGTGCTCCTGGACACAGAATTATTTTCCGTGATGGACACACAGAAGTGCTCTCACTGCTCTATGTTTCCACAGTCTTGTATTTTCTCAGGATTTTTCTAATTTCAAATATTTCATCTCAAAAAACACATTTCTTACCGTCAGGTTAGGGTTAGGGATTGTTTTGGTCTGGGCACAGCTAGTTTTCTTTCATTCATTATATGAGTTTGATAGCCTAGCAACCAACTGGAAAAGGTATTTCTCAAAAATATGTCTTAAATGACAGGTTAAGGTTAGGGAATGTTTTGGTCAGGGCACAACTTAAATTGCTATAGCATTATTTTGTTTAGGATTAGCATTTGGTATGTATTTTCTAATGATAGAGTTAACACAGTGCTGTGAGAATAGCCTATAGAAAGCACTTCCGTGTGCCCATCACGGAAAACAATTCCGTGTCCAGGAGCACGGAAAACAATTCCGTGTCCAGGAGCACAGAATTTTGGCAAAATCTGTGCTCCTGGACACGGAATTCGTGTCCTTAACATCCGTGTCCAGGAGCACGGAATTTTTTGAGATCAGGCTGGAAAATGAAGTGTTCCAGTGGTTGACACACCACAGAGTTCCACAACCAACAATGTCTTTTTATACCGCAGTAGTTAGCTCCTCCCAGAAACATTGTACCACTTCACAGTTCTGCCTGTCTGTCAGTCATGCTGATTATTTTGTTGATGGAGGGTTCACATTTATTTTGTTTGTTTGTTTGTTTGTTTTGGGGTTTTTTGCAGAGGGAACACACATTTTTCAGTATTAATTCAACACTTAAAGAGTCCATTTAACAACCTTCTATATGGTATTTGTTCTCAGAGCAATGTTGAATAACTGTTGGATTTTTTCTGTGGGGGAGCAGCAGACTTCTGGCATCTGGCCTCTTGTGTCTTTGTGTCTGAATATGTGCCTTTAGTCAGTAGGAGTTGAGCCATGCGGCAGCAGCATCCTACGTCTTCTTTCTCCCTCCTCCTTCCTCCCTCTACTGCTGCCAGGGACAGAGTGCTGCATGGGCCTACTGGGACCAGGCCCAGGGGCCCAAGGTTCAAGGGGGCCCTGAAGCTCTAGCCCAGTGTTTCTCAAACTTTTTCAGACCGAGGACCACTTTGTCCCCCCTAAAATGTCCAGGGACCACCTGTCAATTGAATTGACAGTTGACGGTTGCTAAGTTGACACGTCTAATTTCGGTGCTAATCACATGACATAGGCAACTTTTATCCACATTCACAAGCCTGTCTTATTGTAGTGAAAATGCTATGTTTAGCTTTGTAATAATGTTACAAATATAGCTTACTGCTAGCTTGTCTTGGAAAAATAGAAATCCCCTCGCGGACCACCTGAGCTCTGTCGTGGACCACTAGTGGTCCCCGGACCACACTTTGAGAATCACTGCTCTAGCCTCTATATTTGCATTCCCATAATGCCTTGAAATCACACTTTTAGCAACTGCGTTTTCAATTTTTCTCGGGGTCAAACTCCCGGCAACATAAACTCTCACACCTGTCCAAGAAATCCTGAATCGTTTTGCAAACTACCAACAACCATTTGAGGAGGGCCTTTCTTGTTGTCAGTCCCAGGGGCCCTTGGAATCCTAATCCGTCCCTGACTAGAGCTCCAGCCTCCAGGAAATGGCGGCCCTGCTGCCTGCTGGCCTTCAACCCAGAGGAAGTCTAGTCATCGGCCCCGAGACCACGCGCACGCTGACTCAGCAGGACCCTTTTAGACCTCGACCGCCCCCTGCCACCCCGTGGGAAGGCCACTGTTGTCCACACTGACATGGACAGTGGACACGTCCCACAATCATCATCACCACCACCATCATGGTCAGTGTCATTGTCCTGGCCGTCATCATCCATTTTTAAGATGTGAGGAAAGTTTATGAAAGTCCCTTCGGTGGGATGGAACACCAACATCAATACAATTTTCTTTGCCATTGCCCTCATCATCTTTAAAAATGATTATGAGGAAGGCCCCTCAAAGTCCGCACTGGCAGGGACAGTGGACACATGCCGAGAAATCACCATCATTGTCATTGTCATGGCTGTTGTTGTACATTTTTATGCTGTTAGGGAAGCTTGTGGAAGTCCCTTCAGTGAATCCTCTTGCTCTGGCCACCACGGGCACTGTCACTGTCACTGTCACTGTCCGGCATGTCGTTCCTCTATGGTAATAGTCCCACAAACATCACTTTAGTCGTTGTCATTGTCCTACCATCGTCCATTTTTAAGCTGTGAGGAAACCGTTCAGTGAATCTTCTTCAACCACCATAGGAACATTCTTGTACTACCAGACAGGTTTGTGAAGGAGATGGGACTCTGTGAATAAGACAGGAGTCTGTGAAGAAGATTCAGCACCTGACATTGCAGGAGCAGATGGGAAAGTTATGTGAGAGCTGCAATTGTGTTTGTGGTTCCATTCCCTTCCACACTCTTCCCTCCTCTATTAATTTCTGGATCCTTCAGGCCTTTGAAGCCATGATAGTAATATGCACTCTAAAAATAACAGGGTCAGCGCTGGTTCTTCAGAATGACGCCATAGAAGAAACCTATTAAGGGTTTCAAAGAGCTGTTGAGGCAGCAATTCTTTAAATTTAGGATTTCGGATAGCCAATACTGTATTCCAGTTCCAGAAAAATGAACATTTTTGATCAAACATTAACATAACAATCAGTCTCCATGTAGTAGAAAGAGTGTTCTTACAAACAAGAAATCATCATACAGCATCATACTGTATTCTAATAAACTCCTCAAACCCTTATTTGATTTGATGAAAGTTACAGAAAAAGCAGACAAAATTAAGAATCAGACAAAATTGACCACGAGTGCTGTCATATTACGATTCATCATAGAGTTCACAGTCTCCAGATTGGAAATTCATTTAAGCATGTTTGTGACTTGTATATTTAATATATGACTGAAGGAGAGGAACGATGGGTGCAGATGTGGGGTAAGACCTCTTAAAGCGATGGTTCGGAGTAGAATCACCCTAATGCCATTTGAACCGTGACACCCATCCACCTTTACACCCGAAGTGTTTTCTGCCGAAGGCTTACATCAACAGAGTTGCCGTGTTATTCGATGTTTATTCCGGTTAGCTTGACTCAAGCGCATATGGATACTGGGCACCGTCTCCAAACTTTCCCCACAAAAATAACATGTCATGACACCAAACTTCTGCAGTAGCACAAATATGGTCTGTACTCACGAAACGAAGCATTTGGAAGTTTGGAAATAGTCCAGGAGTTTATTATTATCAACACAAGCCGAATAGCTTCTCTGCTGCTAAAGCTGCGCCAACGTTACTTCCGTCATCTAAGACAAGCATGTAAGAGTCCTCAACGAAGCTCATAATATGCACAATGAAAAGTGAATTCAGCATCAGTATTGATAACGAAAATCCTTGTCTAATTGATAGTAGGTAAGATTTGAAATATCTTTTAAGTATTGCCTTGAAAATATAAGCCTTAATCACAATTCAGTGAAAACTTTTTTAACACTCTCGTCTGGAAGTTTGTTGAAGACTTTTACGGGCTTGTCTCATATGACGGAAGTAACGTTGGCACAGCTTTAGCAGCAGAGAAGCTATTCAGCTTGTGTTGATAATACTAAACTCCTGGACTATTTCCAAACTTCCAAATGCTTCGTTTCGTGAGTACAGACCATATTTGTGCTACTGCAGAAGTTTGGTGTAATGACATGTTATTTTTGTGGGGAAAGTTTGGAGACGGTGCCCAGTATCCATATGCGCTTGAGTCAAGCTAACCGGAATAAACATCGAATAACACGGCAACTCTGTTGATGTAAGTCTGCGGCAGAAAACACTTCGGGTGTAAAGGTGGATGGGTGTCACGGTTCAAATGGCATTAAGGTGATTCTACTCCGAACCATCGCTTTAAGGCAGGATATGTACAGCCACTTGGGCCGTGAACTCGGTGTGTTTACCCATAATTCTCTGCAAACCAGAACCAGCTGTGGGGTGTTTAGGGGTAGCACTAAAGGTGAGGCTGCAGCCAAGCTCAGAGGCTGCCTGCTGTGAGAGACCAGGGAGAGGTGAGCTGGTTTTAACGTGGTTATTGAGGGGTTTTTTTTCGTGGGGGGGGGGGGGGGTGTTCTTTAGCGTCACGGCCCCTCTGTGTTTCTGACTTGTCATCACGGGGGTGATTGTATCTCAATACGTCCCGCATGACTGCTGTAAGTCCTTTTGTATGAAGAAGCAAAGCTGGAGGGGTTGACCAAATGACTTTCTTTCCGCACCGTGAAATCTCAATTATATCACGTCTTTATTGAAAAGGGTTGCATAAACAACATCGTCATGGGGAACCCTCCTACATCCAGGCCTGGTCTAGGACCACAAACCGGCCCAGGCATTTATGGCATAGACTAGCCCCTCACTCCCATCCCCCATACTACTAATGTTAGTAGTGGTGTGCATTGGCACTGCCCTTACAATTCGATTAAAATACAATTCGAGAGTTAACCATTCGATTCAAATCGATTCTACAATGCATTGTAATGCCTTACAATTCTACTGAAAGTCAGGATTTTTTTCATGAGGCAATACAAACAGTCAGATACATTTCCTGTAGTTTATGGCATTTGCCGATTATGGCATTTGCCAAATCGATTATTGAATTGTCCTGCCCTGCATTGCGATGCATTGCCGAATCCATTATTGTTGACACCACTACTTGTAACGATGCACTGATGGGCCGCCCAATCTAAATTGTGGTCCGTTCTCTAAGGGAAAACTTGAAACAAACAAAAAGCAAAAGAATCGGCCCCTGATGACTGTCAGCCCATCCCACTGGGAAAATGCCCTGTATGCCAGATTACCAGTCCAGCCCTGCCTTCATCCCTCCTCACAAGCCCTCCTTCTCGGCTTTCTCTCATCCTCAAAGACAGAAATCAGGGGAAACTGTGAACAGCAAGAAGGCCCTCTGGGTAATGCATCGGATATATAGTACAATATGCTAGTCAATGGTTGCAGATGTTTCAGAACTGGGGAGGAACACTGAATCAGATATCCTCAGGTAAATATTCACCAAAGCTTTTACAATCCAACCTGAAGTTTAACCCCTTTGCACAGAGCCTATGTTATAACCTTACTGTCACCACAGTTGTAATGGCTATGTATGTCTTAATCTGTTACTTAAGGCTCTCGGTAATGTCATATCAATGTTGTTATGGTATAGTTAAGTATTTTCAGCAAAGAGTGAATAGGCCCAGTGGCGACCCCATCTGCACAAAGAGGCTACGGTGACCCAGTAACCAGTGTGATCATTCTCACAAAGGACTCACTGTGTACAGTGTATTCACAAACTCTTCCTTCATAAAAAAGATTATAATCTCACCCTTGAATGACTACGGCACTTCAAAGCTCCTTCTCCTTACACCTTATCTTACACAAATCGGTCCATCCCAGTTTAAGGTGTGACTCCCTTTTTTCTCACAAGTTCACGCGTCATTGTTTTTGTTTCGTTTGTGTTTAGTTAGCCCATTAATCCAGATTGCAGATGTACGTAGACTATGAAGGCTATTATTGATTCACCACCACCACCACCACCACCACCACCGCTGGTGTTTTCCCCAGACTCAGCCCTTTGCCAGCTCAGCTGCCTGAGCCAGCCGCCCAGCGTGAGTGGAGCGGTCAGGGCTGGATTGGGACACACACACACACACACACACACACACAAAACCCCGGCCTGGGCATTTTTGGTGCAGACCAGCCCCTCACATCCCCTGTTTTCCAAAGATATTCCAAGTGGTTCAGTCCACTATCAAGATGGAACAATAGGCCACCCCATCTTTAGTGAGTCGGTCTCTATATAGGAAAACAACAACAACAGCAAATCAGCTGCATCTGCTCCTGAGGGAATGTCGGCCCACCGGGAAAATGCCCTGTACGCCAGATCACCAGTCCAGCCCCGGGAGAGCGGTGAGCAAGTAAGCACTGAGGTTTTGGCCAGCAACACGTAGCAGTGCAGCGGGTTGGCTGGTTCGCCTCTATCTCATCCATGCCAGCACGTTTTCCCTTAAGCACAAACCCCCAACCCTCCCTCCCTCCCTACCACTACCACTACCCCACCCCACCCAGCCCTTCTTTATTTATCTAATCTGTTGTAAGTGGTTTGGAAGTGTTTTGGGGGCTGAGTATGTGGTTTTATAGTGACTATGCTCCGTGCTGAGTACGTGTGGTCTGGGGGTGACAATGTTTTGGAGGAGCTAGGCTGCTGTTTTCGCATGTGTGAGTGAGAGTGCAGCCTATGTGTGAAGTGTGGGGCCCTGCGTGTGTGTGTGTGTGTGTGTGTGTGTGTGTGTGTGTGTGTGTGTGTGTGTGTGTGTGTGTGTGTGTGTGTGTGTCTGTGTGTGTGTGTGTGTGTGACTAATTCAGTTGGCCGTGCTTTGCTGATGTTTGCTATGGTTGGCCATATGCAGCAGTTTTCCGGGGTGGAAATATCTTTCTTAAAGATATTACTGGCTAGTCCCGGTGTTGACCCGCATGACTAAATTTAGCCAATTCAGGGCGAAAGCCAGATTCTGCCGTGTGTCCCTTTTTTCTGACGTCAGCGTCTCCTCTCTTTTTCGGCAACCAAAGACTGAACCCTCACCCCGTCCAGCCCTTGATAGAAAAAGAGAGAGAGAGAGAGAGAGAGAGAGAGAGAGAGAGAGAGAGAGAGAGAGAGAGAGGACGGCAGAGAAACACATCATGAGTGAGGGCCTTGAGGATTGGCGTTAGACTTTAGAGTTACACAAACAAATCTTTGCCTTTGGAGAGAGCAAGCCCTTGCCGCATGTTCTCCCTTTGTGTCGTGCCAATTTATTCCCCTTCTGTTTGTGTAGCTTTGAAATTCTGTGTAATTACGTTTATAATGATAATGATAATGTTAACTGTAGCCAGTGATGTCGAACTGAAACCTCAGTAGTCTGTGTCGTTGGGGCTTGTGTGGCACATATGGGTGGGATTTATTTTATGAAGATAGCTTTTTATAGTTGAAACATTAGCTAAGTTGGTTGTCATGTTCTTTCTTTTCTTTTCTATCTTTTTTTCTATTTTTCTGTCTTTCTTTCTTTCTTTCTTTCTTTCTTTCTTTCTTTCTTGGCATCAGACTTGTAGCCCAAAGGTTGCCAGTTCGACTCCCAACTCGCCAGGTTGGTAGGTGGAGTAATTAACCAGTGCTCTCCCCCATCCTCCTCCATGACAGAGGTACCCTGAGCATGGTACCGTCCCGCAGTACTGCTCCCTTAGGGCACCACTGGGGGCTGCCCCCATTCACGGGTAAGGCATTAATGCAATTTCGTTGTGTGCAGTGTGTTGTGTTCACTTGTGTGCTGTGTGGAGTGCTGTGTCATAGTGACAATGGGAGTTGGAGTTTCCCAGTTGGGCTTTCACTTCACTTCACTTCACTTCACTTCACTTCACTTCACTTCACTTCACTTTCTTATCGTTCTTTCTTTCTTTCTTTCTTTCTTTCTTTCTTTCTTTCTTTCTTTCTTGCTTTCTTTCTTTCTTGCTTTCTTTCTTTCACAAAGAGAGGCACTATTACTTCCACATAATTTTGACTTCTGCACGTTTTCCCACAACCAAAAAGTCCCTGCATGGATTCAAGAACATTTTCCAGTGAAAACAGCCGCAGAGAGCTGCTTTTGGTTTCAGTTCCATAGAGCACCTCTCCTGAGTGCCCACAGAAGGCTGGTGCAGCCTCCCCTGGCAGTTGTAAGCTGTTGAAGTGAAGACAGCGTGGTTGCACAACCTCCTTGTGGCCTGTGTAACACACACACACACACACACACACACACACACACACACACACACACACACACACACACACACACACACACACACACACACACACACACACACACACACACACACACACACACAGACAGAGAGAGAGAGACAGAGAGAGAGAGAGAGAGAGAGAGAGAGAGAGAGAGAGAGAGAGAGAGAGAGAGAGAGAGAGAGTTGCTTATGGCTGAGGGATTAAAGTAGGCTGACAGGCCGATAACCCTCACACTTGTAGGACCACTTGTGCTACAGTTATCTTCAGAGGGAATCAGAAGCCAGACTTAATAACAAGTTGAGGTCCTGTGTTGGTCCATATAATATTAAGAACTTTGTGATATAGGCTACTAAGAAATACTAAGCATAAATTTAAAATATCATTAAACTATCATCAGTATAGCACAAGATACATTTGGTTTTACGTTAAGAGAGAAGTACAGTAACAGTGTAAGAGAAAGTAGAAAGTAGAAAGTAACTAGAAATGCATTCAGAGAACGCAGACCTCCGCCAAGGAAGTTCAGTTCATTTTGGACATAGCTATAGAGTCATAATGAAGTTTCATGCATTTAGGCCTATAGGCTGCATAGCATTTGTGTTCAGGTAATTGAACCGTCAAGTTGTAACCAAATTACAGTTCTCTCTGTCTCTTTTATCATTTCCATGTCCTCTAGCTGTGGACTGTTTAGTTCACCTTTGATTGTTTTATATTGGCAAAGTGATAGTTCATGCTTTAGCCTATGCCTTCTGTGACTTGCCAATGCTCATTGCTACATATTAGTCACATTGTTGATGATTGGCAGCATGCCTTTCATTAGGCTACCATCTAAAACCAAATAAAAAATTTTCATTGACCAACACCCATAGTAGGCCTACATATTCTACAGCAGTGCAGCGGTCCCCAACCCAGAGCGCAGTAATAGGCCTATATATAGTCCTATATTTTTTTTTGTAATAACAAGACAACATACTGTGTGGCTACTTTGAGCCGTTCACTTAATTATTGAATCAGAAATGTCCAAGAATCCCCTTATCCAGTGGCAGTGCATGGATGGTTGTGGAGTGTCAGTTATTGTTTTGGGCTATTTCGCAGGGCTAAACAAACTTTTGAGAGGTAAATCCACTGTATCATTTCTAGCTGTTTCAATATCGTGACACCAACGTTGTGCTACAAACGCAATTGCTTAGCGAGAGACATGCCGACTCGACTGGTCGCAGCTAGCGGAATCATTGCCTACCCCGACACTACACTTGTTGGAGAAGTTCCTCCTACCTGGGAATCCGTTCATGAGGGTTATTGCGAGCTGGTCTTGGCACTGTGGGCAGTTGATCGGCACCCGGACCTGCTCTCTATTTCGTATTGAAAATCACTGTTCACCGCACCTCCAGCGTTCATTCGTTACGAAGTCTAGTATAGTCTATGGAATGTTTGTAGTGCTGATGACTTCAGTGCGCGGGGATTGGGGAAGCAGTAAATCACCGTGGACTAACGCAATTCGCGCGCACCTTTCTTTGAGCTTCATTTTATATGAATGCTTTGTGATTGTGAACTTAAACGATATGCGAGGCTGTAACTAAGGCTGCTTTTTGATAGCGATTTTGACTGCGGTAATGCATTTCACTTCAATGCTCTGCCCCGGTGTGGCTGCGTGCGTGAAGGTGGCTGCGTGAAGGTAGTACACCAGTTAGTAAGTGGTGCTGCTCAGGGCTCCTCCTCAGTGGTCCTTGCGCACCCTGTGGCAGGCCATGTAATAGCAGCGTGACGAACACACACTGTGGCAGGCCATGTAATAGCAGCGTGACGAACACACACTGTGGCAGGCCATGTAATAGCAGCGTGACGAACAGACACACAAATTCGGGCGATCACATAACCTCCTGGCGGAGGTAATGAAAGTATCATAGAGAGTAGAAAACGAACCTTTACCAAAGGCTGATGAAAATGCTGATTAATTTCTTTTTATAACATGACAATGTTAGGGCCATTTTAATTTGATCAGGAAGCTGGTTCTAGCATTTGGCAGTGTAATGGCTAAATACCATCACCCTGTCTGCTTTTTACCCTAAAGGCACGGCCAGTAGTGGAGACTCTGAAGACCTAAAACTTGTAGGATAATAATGCTCCAGCATGTCTGCAGTATATTTAGGGTCTAGGCCATCGATTGCCTAATAGACAATCAGAAGGGTTTAAAACGCAGGTCTAAACCTTACTGGGGGCTAATGTAGTGACATAAGTGCTGGAGTGATATGATCTCTTTCCTTTGTTTGGGTTAGCATTATAGCAGCAGCATTTTGGATTAGTTGTACCTGCCTGAGTGACTTTTGGGGAAGGCCTAAGTAAGGTATAGCAATAGCCAACTATTTTCAAAAGTCAGATGGGGGTAGTATAATTTGTTTAAGTCTCAAATAGCATTATGAACTATGTGACCTCTTTTGAAATAAAAAAACACTCTAGGCAATTTATACTCATTTGAGAATTGGTAGCCTATGGAAAACAAAGGAACTCTTCTTTACTAGTACCTTGTAATTTGGTGTAAACCTTATTCTCAACTTCTGAACTGGTTGCAGGACGTGTGATTTGATCTCACAGGATCTCCCTCTGCATCAGCAACCATCACACCCACATCCTCACACTCCCACAGCCTCTATCCAACCACAGCCAAGACCAGAGATGTGCTTTGTATGAGTCATATGAATCACTAAGTCTGCTACCGGTATAAGGAATTAGTTTAATCCGACTACGCCACCCTGAGAAGTTTGCTAAATCAACCCCCAGGGAATTACCAAAACAAGAAATGATCTTCATACGGACAAAGAGAAGATGCAACTTCAAAATAATACTTTTATTGACTCTAATAAGCAACACCTCAGCAACTGGTTGGGCGGTACAGAAATATTTATTCCTTTGGTATTCTCTTGTTTCTCTTGTGAGGCTACAAGAAGGAAAATAAGACGCACACAGCAAAATGATCTAACATGCACAAAACACCACTAACCCTAATAGGCATTTGGACTTATTGTTCTGTATTTTTCCTGTATCTGCAAGTGTTGTATGCTATGGTTATATCCTAGACTGTAAGTCGCTTTGGATAAAAGTGTCTGCCAAATCTGATGTAATGTAATGTAATGTGGGTCATAGGGCATTTTATTCATTTCGGATTCAGTCTATCTAAATATGGTGCAACTTTGGCCATTGCATACTGCCATGTTGTGCCAGACGTTTTTTTTTATTTATTTTTTTAAATAAGGTATTGCTGCTACCAGAAAGTGTGATTACATTACATTTGTGTAATAGCTGTCTTTTATTCGTATTAAGCCCTGCCACATAGAGTAGAGTGGAGTATCATTTATTGATCCCAGGGGGAAATGAATTGCCAGCTTCTGACCAAGATGGGAATGTGGACTGCACAGTACATTTAGCAGAGACCCTTCAAGCTGTCTACATGGACTGGACTGCATGTCCTTTGGCTCTACTGAGGTCATCCATCAAGCACATAACTCTCATGACATTGTCAGTGATGCACCACAACACAGGGTGAAGGGCACCGACAGATATTTATGGGAAATGTATTGCATAATTCATGGCAAAATGTAGTCTGTTATGTTATGTTATGTTATGTTATGTTATGTTATGTTATGTTATGTTATGTTATGTTATGTTATGCAATGCTATGCTATGTTATGCTATGTTATGCTGTAATGTTATGTTATGCTATGTTGTTATGTTATGCCGTAATGTTATGTTATGCTGTTATGTTGTGTTATGTTATGTTATGTTAGGTTAGGTTAGGTTAGGTTAGGTTATGTGTTAAGTGTTATATCTACATCTGTTTTGAAAGGGAAAACAAGACGTGTCAAGATTATCCATAGGTAGCCTGACCTATGCAATGTCTCATTTGAAAGGTGTGACTTACGATTGCCCATGGCCGTTTATTGGGCGTTATAAATATGTCATTTGGCATACAGTTACGTAGCCCATAGCCAAACAAACTGCAGTCATCGTCTTTCCACCCCTCCCCGCTCTCTGATTGGAGCCCCAAGATCTGTGCCTTTCTCCCCCTTTCCTTTGTCAGTGTCAAATGCATTTTTTGGAAAGCATTGAGCATCAGGAATCAGAATATATTTTTGTTTGTTCTTTGGAATATATGTTTGCTTAGCAGAGCTATAACAATGTATTTGTATGCTTAAATTACACCTATACCTGTGTTAACTGAAATACTTACCTCTTGCTTTGCTGAAATAGTGACAATGAGACCTTGGAGAGCCTCGCTTTCACACACAA
>NC_085875.1:46759769-46762269 GCF_034702125.1 Engraulis encrasicolus | reverse complement strand
AATCCCAATGGGACACTGACACAAAGACATAAAATATGGCTATGAAAGAAAAATAATATGGCACAACCCATCAGGGCCGCGTTAACCCTCGCCGAGGCCCGGTGCAGACGCAATCCGGGGCCCCTACACCACATTATAATGAGCCATATTCAAAACGCATGAAACGCAGTCTACACGGTTTACTCCAACACAAAAAAGGGTGCGCTGAACCCCCTGCTGAGTTCACTAGTCACAACGCAGGAAGCATAGCCAGCTGACAGGGAGGAGATTCTGTGCACTGCCGTTTGTCGGCTCAGCTAGAACTTCCAAACAGAAGCACAACCAAAAAGTCTCTTATTTTTGCTACGTTGCTGCCGACCAATTTGTCGAATCGAAACCGTCGTGGTAAACACGTGTTAAATAATTTAACCTCCAATGGCCTTGGAAAGACTGACTGACTGTCAAAGGAAAGTAGCCTAGCCTACTCAGCTGTGTCGCTTGTCGCAAGGAGGGAATCCCCTTAGCAGCGAACCACTGCAAAGCGAAGCTGTCACGAAATCCCCTCAAAATGTAGTCTACCATATACCAATTAAGAAGTCAGCGGTTTTCATCTAGATGGTGCATTACACTGTATGCAATCATTACAGTAGACTACGGTGCAAATTCGTAATGTTTAGATGTGGATGTATCACACACGTTTTTTTTTCTTCCAGATAAGAGCCACTTGCTAACTGAACAATCTGCGAGTGGTACCCAGGCATGTTTTAACTGAACACAAACCCGAACGCAACGATATAGGCTACGCTGACAGAACATCGACATTATTACAGTGCTTTAGGGAAATGGCCATAACAGTGCTTTTGGAAAATGCGACTATATCATTTTAGTGTTTGCTAAATCCTTGGCTTGCCCTGTTGTTGTCAGACTGTCAGAACTTTGAGTGCTGGTTGGTGCACTTTACGCAGCATTATTGTGAACACTTTTTAAATAACACCTCAGAAGTGATCCTCGCCGCGCCATGCAAGACTTTTGTTTCGCGAACGCAGTTGGGTGCGTGATTTATTTCCCCATGTTTTGACTATAGAATAAGATAAAGTTAGGTTGGTGTGCTGTGCTCTTGTTTGCTTAGCTTACATGATTGCACAAGTCCATGATCGCTATGCAACCATTACAAAAAGCGATTATAACACTGACCTTACAAAAATGACTAACGTTGCCAACCTTCTCTTCAATGCGGTAATCCATGCCGGGCTGAAGTTTATCCGTGCAATCTGAAGCAAGTGCTGACGCCGAGTTTCTCACATCTTTTTTAGACAGTAGGCCTATCCCATCATCAAACTCAAAAAATATTGACCACCGTTTTCACTGGTGGCACACAACCAGAAGCATCTGACTGAAATGATTATTCCGAAGACCTCCGATTCCTACGTGCATGCAGAGGCGATTCTAGGCTCAGTAGGGGGGCCACGTGAAAATTAAAAAGAAAGAACACTTGTAACAAATCGCCACTTCTGTTCCCCAGCTACAGTCTCGGGGGGCCCAAGCTGCCTGTCTAGCCTGGTGACAAGATATGCATATGCGCCTCTGCTTGCCTACGGATGGCGAAATGCATCAAAAATACAATTGATTGTCTCAAAATATCGTTTCATATTTTCCAATCTCACGACGTCCGGGGCCCCCTCTAGTGGCGGGGCCCGGTGCTGCTGCACCTGTTGCACCATAGGATAACGCGGCCCTGCAACCCATGTCAGGGGGGACTTGGCTGGAATCTACCGGTTTATGGGGGGCCTTGTCATGGTAAACTTTGGGAACCCCTGCTCTTCCTCGCTGGCTAGCTTGAGGCTGCAAGGCACAACAATCTCGCCTCAATGTGGCCTGTTTCCATTCATGGCCTAATACTATCCAATGGTGTGTGCGTGTGCGTGTGCGTGTGCGTGTGCGCGTGCGCGTGTGCGTGCTCTCACGTGTGCGTGCTCGCACGTGTGTGTGTGCGTGTGTGCGGGTGTGCGTGTGTGCTTGTGATTGTGTGTGTGTGTGAGTGTGTGTGTGTGTGTGTGTGTGTGTGTGTGTGAGTGTGTCCAACCCACTGTATAATCATACGGGCCATCTCCACACTGAAAAAGGGGACGTTTTTTTCCTGTTTCATTCAAGCAGTGTACTGTAAGGGGTGGTGGAGGAAGAAGGATGTGTGTGTGTCCGCGAGTGCGCACGTGAGTGTGTGTGTGTGTGCGTACATGTGTGTGTGTGTGTGTGTGTGTGTGTGTGTGTGTGTGTGTGTGTGTGTGTGTGTGTGTGTGTGTGTGTGTGTGTGTGTTTGTGTGCGTGTGCATGTGCGCGTGCGTGTGCATATGCGTGTGTGTGTGTGTGTGTGTGTGTTGGTGTGTGAATGTCTTCCTGTGTCATTCAGGCAGCCCAGTGCAGCCCAGTGCAGTGCAGCCTTTCTGGAACAGGCCTCTTGTTTACCATTAGCTGCTTCCATGGGGAAGAGGAGTGAAGTGAAGTGAAGGGGGATTTTAATGCT
>NC_085875.1:46722269-46744769 GCF_034702125.1 Engraulis encrasicolus | reverse complement strand
ATGATAATGAGGCAAGCCTAACCCCACCAATGCCCTTGAGATAATTAGGCTGGTTACACACCAGGGCATGGCGTGGCGGCAGCAAGAAGGCAGCAGTCTTTCCGCTGAGTCTCGGGTGGTGTGTTCCACATGGACTTTCACACTGACCATGTCAGTGTGCGTGGCCACTCCCCTTCAACTTTGCCATTAATGGCCCTGCCGTGGCCTAACGGTAGGGCACTGGGTTACTATGCCGGCAACCCGGGATCCGACCTGGGTCATTTGCCAGTCCTTCCCCGTCTCTCTGTCCCTCTCTCACAAATAAAGGCATAAAAAGCTCTAAAATATTTTTAAAAACTCAGCCATTCATTTCAGCGGGACACCGCTCAAGTTGGATTTTCCAAATGACGCGGGGCACTGCCGTGCCAATACCCTCCGACTACAACCGTGTTGGTGTGAAAGGACTAATCTGTTTTCCTTGCATATTCGCAGCCGCCGGAAAACATCGTTTCAATCCTGCCGATGGCAGCACGTCTGGTGTGAAAAGGCCCTTAGAATCACTCCAAGTGGAAGGTCTGCAGCCTGTGTGGTCGTCTCTGCTAGTGTGTCAATGTGAGTGTTAATGGGTGAATGGTAAATAGATGGTAAATGGACTGCATTTCTATAGCGCTATTCCACTCCTTCCAGCACTCAAAGTGCTTCACATTTATGCCTCGTATTCACCCTTTCACACTCACATTCGCATACCGTTGGCCTTGGCTTCCACACAAGGTACCACCCTGCCACCAGGAGCAATTTAGGGTTAAGTGTCTTGCTGAAGGACACATCACATGTGTATATATTGAGAATTAAGTGTGTGTGTGTGTGTGTGTGTGTGTGTGTGTGTGTGTGTGTGTGTGTGTGTGTGTGTGAGAGAGTGAGTGTGTGTGTGTGTGTGTGTGTGTGTGTGTGCGCGCGCGCGTGCCCACACGTGCAGGCTTGCGTGCTTGCTATTTGTATCTGTGCATGTGTATGTGTACCGTATGTTTGTGCATATGTATGCGTGTGTGTGGCTTCCAGAGAGAAACACGTTACCAGAGTGACAATGCGTCTGTAGGTGGGCGGGTGAGGCCGGGTGTGAACATGGCAAGCCTTTGCACCATCCCCCATGAGGAGTGGAAGAGGAGCAGGGCTGGACTGCTAATCAGGCATACAGGGCCTTTTCCCCATGGGCCGGCAGTCATCAGGCATACAGGGCCTTTTCCCCATGGGCCGGCAGTCATCAGGCAAGGCAAGGCAAGACAAGTTTATTTGTTCATACAATTCAATGTGCAATGCAATTCAATGTGCTTCACAAAACAAAACAAAAAAACAACAGTAAAAGAAAGCCTCAGGGGCCGATGCTTTTGTTTTTTTCTTTCAAATTTTCCCTTAGAGACAGGCCCACAATGTAGATGAGGCAGCCCATACAGGTGCATCCTTAAAGGATCCTTAATAGCGGACTGAGCCCATCATAACTGCAGCCAGAATTCTAAGTTAACTTTGGGTCAAAGTGGCTAGTAAGTTGGCTTTTCTACCAGCCAAGCTGAAATTTCACCAGCATTTGGCCGGTTGACTGGTGTCAATCAAGAGCGCTGATTGCAGTATATGGGTGGGGGCGAGGGGCTGGTCCATGCCAAAAATGCCCGAGCTGGGTTTGTGGGCCCAGTTCAGCCCCCATAGGGAGTGGGAGGGGGGAGAGGATTGTCACTGACGTGGCCTCGTCACCTGTTGTCTGATGATACCCTTCACAGGAAAAGGGTTGTGTGGTGGAGCACCAGATGACAGAGCAAAAGGACTCAATTTCTTTTTCTCTCTTTTTCTGCAGGGAGCAGAGCCGGTTTTACCCAAAGGCAGACTAGGCAGTTGCCTACAGGGCCCCACCAAAATCTGCCCTCTAAAGCTAGATTTATGCTTCGGACGCATAGAATCTGCGTCCGTCCGTTTTCTGTCTATGCGAGTCCACGCCCCCCTCTCAGAGGCTCTGCTCCCGTCGTCGAGCGCCTCGAAAAAATTCTAACTATCCGTCGGACGGACGCGGAGTACGCAGACAAAAGGGCGCTATGATTGGTCGTCTCGCTACTTCCTTGTTCTGTTCTTGTGGCAGCGCAATGCCAGTAGTTTGCGAGAGCAGAGCTGTATTCTGTTAAAAACTTTATTATTGCCTTGTGTGTAAATGTGTGTCAATACACGAAGCTACAAGCTAAGTAACAAACAATGCATCAATTGAACACTCGTGGCACAATGCCTGCGATTTTACTACCGTTCCTCCACCGAATCTAAACACACATGGGCAGAATCAACTGTCTTTACATGCTTGCATTTTCTGTTCGTGAAAACAGACTGGGTATGTCAAATAATGATACCAGTGCATTGCCTTTGCAATTTGTGTGGAAATACCTAGCTAACCGGGATAGAAAGCAACATTGCTTAATAATGACCGCAGTGCTTACAATGTGAAAGTAGTCTAATCGCGCAATTTCAAATGTGGCTCGCGACGAGACCTCGGACCTCGCAGAACTCGCAGATGCATGAATACAATGTTGGTTCGTGGCCACTCCCACGCGAGTTTTGACGAGCGCAGTTGCAGAAGTCTAATCTGACCTTAAGGCAGTGGATGTTAATAAAAGGCATTTTGCACTCAGATTGTTGCGCTATATGGTCACTGCAATGTGCAATAATGTATATTAGGTCTTTGTGTATGTCTTGTATCTATGTGACCTGTCAGACACCTTCATTTCCCTCGAGATTAGAGTTCTCTACTTTACAACTACTCTACTCTACTACAGACACATGTACCCCGCACATGTAACAGCCCCCAATAGTCAGCCCTGCTATAGCAAATCCTAGTAAAACTCATTCAGTGGGGCCCCGTGTCTATATTTTCCCTAGGGCCCCAAAATGGCTTGAAGCGCTGCTAGCAGAGAGTTAAGGGATTGAGGTGCTCTGTGACATGCAGGAAGAGGCCGAGGCACAGTGTGTGTGTGTGTGTGTGTGTGTGTGTGTGTGTGTGTGTGTGTGTGTGTGTGTGTGTGTGTGTGTGTGTGTGTGTGTGTGTGTGTGTGTGTGTGTGTGTGTGTGTGTGTGTGTGTGTGTGTGTGTGTGTTTGCGTGTGTGTGGGTGGGTGTGCGTGTGCGTGTGCGTGTGCGTGTCGTGTGTGTGTGTGTGTGTGTGTGTGTGTGTGTGTGTGTGTGTGTGTGTGTGTGTGTGTGTGTGTGTGTGTGTGTGTCCACAGTGTGCAGAGAAGCCACAAGATTTAAGGAGTGCATTGTAGCTGAGGACAGCATACTGTAATTATCAAAGGAGACATAGCTTTACTGTATACGAGAGGAGAGGGAGGGGGAGAGGGAGAGGGGGGTGGACAGACATACAAAGGCACGTGTGCACACAAACATGCACTTACACCCGCCTCTAGTACAGACAGACAGACAGACAGACAGACAGACAGACAGACAGACAGACAGACAGACAGACAGACAGACAGACGCACACACACACACACACACACACACACACACACACACACACACACACACACACACACACACACACACACACACACACACACTCCTCACCACTAGATGATAATCAGAATGATCTAGTGATGTGTTGACATAAAGTCTAAAATGAGGACCTACGTGTGCGTACGTGCAGGGGATAAACAATCATCATCCTCCTGACTCTGTATTTTGGACTTGTACGTCTGGCCACAGTGTGTGTGTGTGTGTGTGTGTGTGTGTGTGTGTGTGTGTGTGTGTGTGTGTGTGTGTGTGTGCGTGCATGCGTGTGTGTGCGTGCACGCACTCGCATGTTTGTGTGTGTGTGTGTGTGTGTGTGTGTGTGTGTGTGCGTGTGTCTGTGTGTGTGTGTGTGTGTGTGTGTGTGTGTGTGTGTGTGTGTGTGTGTGTGTGTGTGTGTGTGCGTGCATGCGTGTGTGCGTGCATGCGTGTGTGTGCGTGCACGCACTTGCATGTTTGTGTGTGTGTGTGTGTGTGTGTGTGTGTGTGTGTGTGTGTGTGTGTGTGTGTGTGTGTGTGTGTGTGTGTGTGTGTGTGTGTGTGTGTGTGTGTGTGTGTGTGTGTTTGCATCTGGTGCCAAGCTCCTCTGGAAATAATCTCTCAATTCTTCTCCCCCTTGTTACAGAAATCTTGGCAAGTGTTCACAAATCATTGCACAGCACACACATCATATAACACCATGGCAGTGCTCACAGTGCTCTACTCCACATACATGTTATTCAGTTCATCAACATTACATTGCACGCTATTTAGGTTTGTAAACTCTCTGTAACTCATGCTATAACTGTTAAAAATTGGGGTTTTTTGGCCTTTATTTGAAACTATAGTGAAGGTGGTAACAGAACATACTGTAAGTGAGAGAGAGACAGAGTGGGGTTGGGAAATGACCAAGGCGGGATTCAAACTTGGGTCCCCATGGGTGAAGGTCCAGATTACGTGTAATGCACAGGCTAGATATGGCTGCTGCTTAGGGGGTCCCACCAGCCAGGGGCCAGGATTGGTCAAAGGCAGGAAAACAACTTTGCTTAATTAGAGATTCAGTATTGAAAAAATCAATCTTGTTAATATTTTTCCTACAGGGGGCCTATCACAACCTGTAGCCTAGGGGCACCAAGCCATCTTACACGTAATAAGGCCCAGGATGGGTGGTGCCCTTTTACGGTACAGTGTGTGTGTTAGCACAGTGGGCCACAATACTTCCCACCTCCTGTTATAACTTGAATTCATCTCCATCCTCAGCACCAATTACGACAAGCCCTGCATGAGTCGAGAACATGGATGCTTTGTTGTTCATGCTACGACTGATGTAACATGTAGCCTCTGGATACCATATGGCATCCATTTAAAAATAATGGGCGCTTTAGGACAAAATGTGGACAATAAACCCAATTTAGCATACTGTCACTCGCTATATAGTTAGACAGAATCGCAGATTCAGCTGTGAGTAATGTGCATTACGCCAGACATGTGAGTGACATAAGCTTTATTAATTGTTGCATGGTCTTTACGCGGCTGCCAACGAAGTGTCATGCACAGTCCTCGTGTACATGGCTTAAGGGAAGCCAAGAAAACAGTTGTTTTTAGAAATTGCACTTGTGGACAGGGATGGAAAAACGATCGGCTGTTTTGAGCATAATATATTTTAAAATGTATGACAGTGTGGGCCATTCAGAGGGCTACTTTTAGCACATTACATTGCATTCAGCGTATTTGTTTCACTTGTGGCAACTTCGCTGTCAGTCGGTCAGTTGATCTGTCTGTCGGTTGAACACTGGTTTGCTTTATGGAGGGGGTGCATAGAGTGTAAGTCCACTTAGAATTGAGGAAGCTACCAGAAGTCAAGATACACAGGATAAAGTGCATTATACACCGCATATGAAATTATAAGCAGGAGAATTATAAATGGTATAAGGAAGGAGGTACACTAAAAGGGTGTAGGGGAATATTATATAGATGACTAAAAAGTCATAAAGATAGAGTCGTTACATTATTTTCCATTTATCTGCTTACAGTTCTGTGTGTAGAGTTGGAAGCACACGTGGACAAAGTTGCGGCACAGTTGGAGACTTCATTGCCTAAAATGGGACCAGAGCAAACTGCTGCTGCTGCCATACACACCACTAGAAACAACCTTCACCTGAATCTGCAACCTCTCCCACCCCCACCCCGCTTCGCTGCCCTCCTCTCACTCCACTCCTCGACAGAGACCAGACCACACACAGAGGGTGAGAGAGAGAAGCAGAGGGAGAGAGAGAGAGTTAGAGAGCAGGGGAGATCACCACAAAGACTAAAAAGGAGAACAGACTTGTTTCCCTCAGGAATCACAGAGAGAGAGAGAGAGAGAGAGAGAGAGAGAGAGAGAGAGAGAGAGAGAGAGAGAGAGAAAATAAAGGGCTTGTTTTGTTACAATTTCAGATTTTGAAATTCGTTGTTGTCTGACCGCTACAAATGTAAAACAACCATCCAGTGCTTCTAAGTGCGTCCCTATATTACCCATTATTCTCACTCTCACTGACTCTCTCTCTCTCCCCCTCCTGTCTTTCTTGCTCTCTCTTCAATTCTCTTTCTGGCCTCTGCCGAATGTTCTCCCTCTTTCTCTTTCTCTGTGCCTGTTTCTCTCCTTCTTCTTCTTCTTCTTCTCTCTCTCTCTCTCTCTCTCTCTCTCTCTCTCTCTCTCTCTCTCTCTCTCTCTCTCTCTCTCTCTCTCTCCCTCTGTTGTATAATTGGTTTACTTTAGTTTCTGTGTTTTTATATGGAGTTTCCATCACGCTCTGGACGGCCGTGGTTCCAGCGTGTCGGGCCAGCGGCAGTAAAATGCTCAGAGGACAGGAGGCGCAGAGGAGAAGAAGAGAAGAGAGAGGAGAGAAGAGAAGAGAAGAGAAGAGAAGAGAAGAGGAGAGAAGAGAAGAGGAGAGGAGAGGAGAGAAGAGAAGAGAAGAGAAGAGAAGAGAAGAGAAGAGAAGAGAAGAGAAGAGAAGAGGAGAGAGGAGAGGAGAAGAGAAGAGAAAAGGAGAGAACAGAAGAGAAGAGATTAGGGCAGAGGAGAAGAGAATATAGGAGAGGAGAAGAGAAGAGAAGAGAAGAGAAGAGAAGAGAAGAGAAGAGAAGAGAAGAGAAGAGAAGAGGAGAAGAGAAGAGGACAGAACAGAAGAGAAGAGATTAGGGCAGAGGAGAAGAGAAGAGAAGAGAGGAGAGGAGAAGAGAACAGAAGAGAAGAGGAGAGAATAGAAGAGAAGAGAAGAGAAGAGAAGAGAAGAGAAGAGAAGAGAAGAGAAGAGAAGAGAAGAAGAAGAGAAGAGAAGAGAAGAGAAGAGAAGAGAAGAGAAGAGAAGAGAAGAGAAGAGGAGAGGAGAGGAGAGGAGAAGAGAAGAGAAGTGGAGAGGAGAAGAGAAGAGAAGAGAAGAGAAGAGAAGAGAAGAAAAGAGAAGAGAAGAGATTGGGGCAGAGGAGAGGAGAGGAGAGGAGAGGAGAGGAGAGGAGAGGAGAGGAGAGGAGAGATTAGATTAGGGCAGGGGAGAGGAGAGGAGAGAAGAGGAGAACAGCAGATGGAAGGAGAACTGGGAAGAAAGGGAAGGGAAGAAAAGAGAATGAGTGGGAAGTAGAGGAGAGGAGAGAAGAAGAGAGGAGAAGAGAGGAGAGGTGAAGAGAGGAGTGGAGAGGAGACAAAGGAGAGGAGAGGAGAGGAGAGGAGACAAAACAGGAGAGGAGAGGAGACAAAAGAGAGGAGAGGAGAGGAGAGGAGAGGAGAGGAGAGGAGACAAAAGAGAGGAGAGGAAAAGCAGTAAAATGCTCAGAGGACAGGGGTCGCAGAGGAGAAGAAGAGAAGAGGAGAGGAGAGGAGAGGAGAGGAGAGGAAGGGAAGGAGAGGAGAGGAGAGGAGAGGAGAGGAGGGGAGATAAGGAGGGGAAGGAGAGGAGACACAGGGAGAGGAGAGGAGAGGAGAGGAGAGGAGGGGAAGGAGGGGAGAGGAGAGGAGAAGAGTAGAGAAGAGGAGAGGAGAGGAGAGGAGAGGAGAGGAGAGGAGAGGAGAGGAGGGGAAGGAGAGGAGGAGAGGAGGAGAGGAGAGGAGAAGAGAGGAGAGGAAGGGAAGGGAAGGAGAGGAGAGGAGAGGAGAGGGAAGGAGAGGGAAGGAGAGGAGAGGAGAGGGAATGAGAGGGAAGGAGAGGGAAGGAGAGAGAAGGAGAGGAGAGGAGAGGAGAGGGAAGGAGAAGAGAGGAGAGGAGAGGAGAGGGAAGGAGAGGAGAGGAGAGGGAAGGAGTGGAGAGAAGAGGGAGGAGAGGAGAGGAGAGGAGAGGAGAGGAGAGGGAAGGAGAGGAGAGGAGAGGGAAGGAGAGGAGAGGAGAGGAGAGGGAAGGAGAGGGAAGGAGAGGGAAGGAGAGGAGAGGAGAGTGAAGGAGAGCTGCCTGCTACCCTCACAGCTGTCTGACGGCAGCCACTGGCACAGAGAACATGACCACACACACACACACACACACTGCTGCGTGTGTGCATGCACGTACAGTACACATACACAGATTTTCTTAGAACTACAATACACAGTCACAAAAGAACACTCGCGCATAAACGCTCACATAAATGCTGAGCCGGGGAGATGAAGAGAGAACCAGACAGAGGCACACAGACAGAGGCTTAGAAATTACACACTATAGCTTTAATAATAGCACAGCCTAACAACCGTTTGGGTATAAGGGGTATTGAGCATTTTGAGCATTGAGCATGTAGCATTATAATCAGCTTGTGAGGAAAGGAGAGATGGATCACTCTCTTTCTTTTGGTAGTTACAATTACTACATCTACCAAGTAGGTTATGTTTTCAGCCACATTGATTTGTCTGTCTGTCTGGTGGAGAGTGATCCAGATCACAATTTTGAAATCACTGGATTTTTATTACCTCCGCCAGGAGGTTATGTGATCGCCCGAATTTGTGTGTGTGTTCGTCACGCTGCTATTACATGGCACGCTGCTATTACATGGCCTGCCACAGGGTGCGCAAGGACCACTGAGGAGGAGCCCTGAACAGCACCACTTACTAACTGGCGTACCTTCACGCAGCCACCTTCACGCAGCCACACCGGGGCAGAGCATTGAAGTGAAATGCATTACCGCAGTCAAAATCGCTATCAAAAAGCAGCCTTAGCTATAGCCACGCAGATCGTTTAAGTTCACAATGCTGTCAAAACATTCATATAAAATGAAGCTCAAAGAAAGGCGCGCGAATTGCGAATTTGCTGCTTCCCCAATCCCCGCGCACTGAAGCCATCAGCACTACAAACATTCCATAGACTAGTTACTAGACTTCGTAACGAATGAACGCTGGAGATGCGGTGAACAGTGATTTTCAATACGAGATAAAGAGCAGGCCCGGGTGCCGATCAACTGCCCACAGCGCCAAGACCAGCTCGCTAACCCTCATGAACGGATTCCCATAGGCTATTCACAGGTAGGAGGAACTTCTCCAACAAGTGTAGTGTCGGGGTAGGCAATAGGTGCATTCGACATGTGTCAACGCATGCATGCGCATTTAGACAGCAATGCACCCTGGATGGAAAATGCTGCATGACGGTTAGATTTCCTGTCAAACTTCGAAATTTCGTCGACGTTGCGTTGACGAGGTGACATGTCACATGGTGTAAAACTATCGCGGGATGAATGCGGCTGCAGTCAGATCTTGCAACCTCTGCAGTTGCTTATCCCCTTCAACGCTCGTCGGCGGACTGCCTCCGAGGTCACGCGCCCATGAACTGGTTGGTCAACAACTCACTCACGTGTGTATATGGGTCTTGTCTCACACCTCTACACAAGTTTGCGCAGGTCCCCACTTCAGCTCCTCCTCACTGCCTGTCCCCCCACTCCTCACACGTGGTGTTAGTAGAGCAAACCGGTGCGAGCTCATCGTCTCGTTCATATTTGTGGCCGACTGCAAATGCGCTGTATTTAATAACACCCACATCGTGACAACAAGTTCTCGCTGACGTGCCTTGCGCAACGTCGACGCTCGCAACAAAGTCGTATGCGCTTTATAAGCCCATACGACTTTGTTGCTGTCGACCAACGTTGACGGAACCATGTGAGCGAGAACTTGTTGTCATGATGTGGGTGTTATTAAATACAGCGCATTTGCAGTCGGCCACAAATATGAACGAGACGATGAGCTCGCACCGGTTTGCTCTACTAACACACCACGTGTGAGGAGTGGGGGGACAGGCAGTGAGGAGGAGCTGAAGTGGGGACCTGCGCAAACTTGTGTAGAGGTGTGAGACAAGACCCATATACACACGTGAGTGAGTTGTTGACCAACCAGTTCATGGGCGCGTGACCTCGGAGGCAGTCCGCCGACGAGCGTTGAAGGGGATAAGCAACTGCAGAGGTTGCAAGATCTGACTGCAGCCGCATTCATCCCGCGATAGTTTTACACCATGTGACATGTCACCTCGTCAACGCAACGTCGACGAAATTTCGAAGTTTGACAGGAAATCTAACCGTCATGCAGCATTTTCCATCCAGGGTGCATTGCTGTCTAAATGCGCATGCATGCGTTGACACATCTCGAATGCACCTAATGATTCCGCTAGCTGCGACCAGTCGAGTTGACATGTCTCTCGCTAAGCAATTGCGTTTGTACCCCAATAGTGTCACGATATTGAAACAGCTAGAAATGATAGAAGTGGATTTACCTCTCAAAAGTTTGTTTAGCCTTACGAAATAGCCCACAACAATAACTGACACTCCACAACCATCCATGCACTGCCACTGGATAAGGGGATTCTTACACATTTAATTCTGATTCAGTAATTGAGTGAACGGCTCAAAGTAGTATGGACCGCTGCACTAGGCCTACTGTAGAATATGTAGGCCTACTACGGGTGTTGGCCAATGAAAATTGTGCTTTTTCATTTTTATTTTGTTTTAGATGGTAGCCTAATGAAAGGCATGCTGCCAATCATCGGGGTCTGCTCGTTTTTCCGACGCCCCATTGGTCCGATGCGTCAATGTTCCGAATATTTCCCATTGATCCTACAGCACTTAGTCTCAGATAACTTTTTACCAATTAAATGAAACCCTTTGTCCCGACAGTCCAATGTTCCGGCCAAAAGCTGCTTTAGATCACCGTCATCTCTGAAGCCAGCGCAGTGGTCATGCAGCTGTCTGTGACAGGTTAGGTTTAGGTAAAGTTTTGGTCAAGGCACAAATTTAAAACTCAGAAACATTGCAATAGCCTACTGACAGGTTAGGGTTATGAATGGTTTTGGGTAGGGCACAATTGTAAAACTTGGCAACATTGCATTAATGACAGGTTATGTTTAGGGGTGGTTTTGGTAAGGGCACAGCAAGACCGACTCAGACGGCATCTATGTGCTCGTCACAGCGCATGCAGCTGAAGTTTTGGCACCGGGAAAAGCAGGACATAGGCCTACAACCTGGGATGATGACCAACCCCAAACAGCCATTGGTCGGAACATTGAGCTATCGGAACAAAGGGTTTCATTTAATTATTTCGAGTTAGTGGGCTGTAGGATCAATGGGAAATTTTCTAAAGAGACGTCGGAACAATGACATGCTACCCAATCATCAACAATGTGACTAATATGTAGCAATGAGCTTCAAGGCTTAAGTGCATTTGCAAATCACAGAAGGCATAGGCTAGCATGAACAATCACTTTGCCAATAAAACAATCAAAGGTGAACTAAACAGACCACAGCTAGAAGACATGGAAATGATAAAAGAGACAGATAGAACTATAATTTGGTTACGACTTGATGGTTCAATTACCTGAACACAAATGCTATGTAGCCTATAGGCCTAAATGCATGAAACCGTATCATGACTCTACACCTATGACCAAAACGAACTGAACTTCCTTGGCGGAGGTCTGCGTTCTCTGAATGCATTTTTATATGATTCTTCACCATTGCGGGATAGGGCGGATTTTGACATTCCAGTGTCAAAAACAAGAGAGGAAGTCAAATGGCAGGCAGGAAGTTACTCAAAGTTAGTCAAATGTTCTCTCAAAAACAGCTTCCTAGGTGGAGGTCTGCACTCTCTGAGTGCATTTCTAGTTACATTTATTTTCAGTTGTTTTCAGTAGCTGGAGAAGAGAAACGTTTTGACTGTTGACTTTGTCAGTATCTCAATATAGGTCACTAATGATTACATTTGGGAAAAGTACAAACCAGAGCAAATGAGTCATGTTGCGTCATCCTCTAGTCTATAGGGTGCAGGCACGTCCTCCTTCATGCACATAATCCCATGTGGACTTTCCCAACCCAAGGGATTAGGATGGGCCTCCTCAAGGATGGGCCTCCTCTTATGGCCCCATGTTAGCCAGAGGCCTCTCACAGCACTGTGACCGTCGGCTGTGAGTTTAGATTCAAAGGAAGATTCTGGCCCCGCCGTGGCTCAATCGGCTGGGCACTCGACTGCTACAGCGGCAACCCAGGTTTGATTCTGGCCTGAGGTCGTTTGCAAAACTTTCTTCTCCATCTCTCTCTCCCCACTCATTTCCTGTCACAATAAAGGCATAACCCCCCCCTCCCCCCAAAAAAACAACAACAACAAAAACAAGCTTCATTGTCTGATATGTTGCCATATTAGAACATTATCCTTTGATGGAAGGATTGTGTGTGTGTGTGTGTGTGTGTGTGTCATTACTCATTAGCCTAGAAAATATATGTGTGTGTGTGTGTGTGTATCTTTGCTGACCTGTGTCGCGTAATCTGCAGTTATTCCAGCAGGTGGCGCTCCTCGTAGCTGATCCATGTGGTGTCGTCCTGCTCCAGCTCCTGCTGCTCCTGCTGGATGAAGCGTACGGGGTCCCAGCCCGTCATGATGTCATAGGCGATCACGCAGCCCAGCGAGTGGGACACAATCGACACCTTGCCCCCCCGCGCCTCAAACTCGGGGTTCCGCGATGTATGGAAGAGAGCGTGAGAGTGTAAGTCTGGTTGTGTGTGTGTGTGCTTCAATTGTATTTGTATCTGTGAGAGAAAGACAAACAGAGAAACACTGTAGCATGTGTGTGTGTGTGTGTGTGTGTGTGTGTGTGTGTGTGTGTGTGTGTGTGTGTGTGTGTGTGTGTGTGTGTGTGTGTGTGTGTGTCTGTTATTAGTGTGCTGCCAATTTTTAAAGGCCAATGTTTTGATCCTACTGGGCCAGGGCGAATTAAGGAATAATTTACCCCAGACCAAAACTTGTCTTTCATATGGGGAGATATACAGTACATCATAGATGTAGAACACTTGATTTCACATGTTCTGTCTTTTGATGGCACGTCCAAACGTGGGCGCCGCTGTCTTGGTATGGAGTTTTTATGTTAGTCACACTATCGGCAAGTATGTTGTGATGGATATACTGTATGCGGGAGAATTTATGTATGGCTTTATCGCCAGTCACTCAAGCAGCGTTACCCCAAACAAGGATGAAGGCAGAGACATTGACATAATTGTTCAAATATGTGCATTTATTATCCATCAGTATATCAGTCTTCTTATTGCACACTGTATGTGTGTGTGTGTGGGGAGGGGTATGTGTGTGTATGTGTGTGAGAGAGAGAGAGATAGAGAGAGAGATTATTGTCAATGTCCTATTTATGTGTTCTAGTTTAAACAGCACATTGGAGGTCAAACACAATTTCAAACTTCTTTGTCAACCCTGTTACATAGATTTTTGACAATAAATGCACGTTGTGTCAAAAAGGAAAGATCGAGAGAAGCGTAATGAAATTTGGTATGCCTAATTTATCACCTGCATGTTGTTCTCCACTCAACTGTCATTCGACTGAATTAGTGCGAATAGATAGGCACGCCTATTTAACCAGCTGCATCTCATTCTCCGCTCTGCTGTTATTCGGTGGAATTTAAGCGCACAGAAAATATGGAGTGCCCCTTAATTAACTATCCAGCATTTATTCTCCACTCACCTGTCTCCAGTCAGAAATGTTCTTTCTCGCTCGCACCCACCAACTCCCCATTCGCCTCCCTTCCGTCGCTGTTCGATCGATTCATGAGGTGTTTTGCAATACGCCACGTAATCTATCTCAGCTTCTTGAGTGCAGTGGTCCCTGCGGACCACGTGAAGCACTTTGATGATCAGTCCACCGCGTGGACAGCCACTCTCCTGCGAGAGTGACACGATCACGAGAAGTCTGTTCTCCAGCGAGAAAGAAGATGCCGGTGTTATGCCCCAACTTCCTTCCAGTTCACCTCACTCCATTGCTATTCAACCATAATCTGCCAGGGGGTGTCCGCTCACACATATCTGCCGGTGCAGATACTGCCCGAGCTCTCAGTGGCACCCCCTACTCCCGAGCTTGAGAATGTTTGCTGCATAGACATTTCTCGGCCATGGCAGTACTTCAGCACCACGGCCAGCGATCTTGCCCAATACGCCACGTAATCTGTCAGCTTCTTGAGTGCAGTGGTCCCTGCGGACCCCGTGAAGCACTTTGATGATCAGTCCACCGCTTGGACAGCCACTATCCTGCAGTTCTCTAGCGAGAACGAAGATGTATGCATGCATGCTTAATCCAAATTTCAGAGAGTGAACTAATGAAAGTTCACTTGACTTGACTTGACTCTGTATATGTTGGCTGCATGGTTCACATCAGACCATATCACAAGAGAGATACATGTATGGTCAGGAGACCGCCTACTCAATTTATCTTATAAGGTTTGGTTTACGATTGCCAATGGCCATTTATAGACCATGTACATACAAACCCCAACTCCGATGAAGTTGGGACGTTTGGTAAACAGTGAATAAAATCAAAATGCTATCATTTTCAAAACATTCAATCTATTCATTAGATGGAGAATAGTGAAAAGACAACATATTAAGTGTTAAAACTGAGAAAAAATATTGTTTTGGGGGACATATGTACTCATTTCTAATTTGATAAATCCAACACGTCTCAAAAGAGTTGGGACGGGGACAATAAATGGCAGCAAATGTCGAGGAAGACTAAAGACAAAACAAAAGACAACACTTAACAGTTAAATACATTAACCGATGAGATGATTTTATATAAAAAACAGTGTTAATTCCTATCTTGGACATGATTTCACCAGCTTAAATGGGGGGTGTATTCCTTGTCATGTTTTGCAATGTTTTCCTTTCTGTAGTGCTTACAGTGTGACAGGTCTTGACCAAAAACCCACCATTTTATCACCTGCTGGTCCTTATGATGGAGCCAAACTGTTAAAACATAGTAGAGAATGCAATTTGACCTTACTATGTGGCAGTAATCAAAGATCTCCCTTCAAAATATAATGCATGAGTGGCTTTTCATGCTGTTTAAAACCCATTTATACCATTCAACACTGTATTTAACTCTACAGATGAGTGAGAACATCTTAACCAATGCACTACTGCACCCGCATGCCATCATGGAGGCTGACTTTTGAAGCTAGCACTAACACAAGTTGGATGGTCCATTTTCACTGTAGCACAGGATGTGCAATGCTCTATTATTGTCAAAAAGAATGGACTTCTACAACTTCTGCTGACTTCTGTAAGCAAAGGACAGTTTCCCATGTTTTCTGGGTCTATTTCAAGTGAGCTCAGGTGCTTAGGAGAATGTTACACCCCTGTATCATTTTCATGCATTAAGCATTCTTAATATGGTCAATTTTCAATAGCTCTAATTCCTGGAGTGCTAGAGTGAGACTACAGCCAATATATATTTCATGATGTCATGAACCTATACAATGATTTTATTAACAAAAATATGTCTTATATACACTCAATCATGGTAAATCAAAGGGAATTCAAAAATGTATGTAATAACTATGGTAATTATTCCCTTTGCATCTTTAATTCTGAGTGACTCAGCCTCTCTGTGATGATCTTATACCTGGACACCTATATTGTCCGTCAGTACAATTCATTTTGAAATGTTCTTCTTTGTTGTTTTATCTTATTTGGATGTTTACTAAATTTCACTGATCCCCGTCCCAACTCTTTTGAGACGTGTTGGATTTATCAAGTTAGAAATGAGTACATATGTCCCCCAAAACAATATTTTTCTCGGTTTTAACACTTAATATGTTGTCTTTTCACTATTCTCCATCTAATGAATAGATTGAATGTTTTGAAAATGATAGCATTTTGATTTTATTCACTGTTTACCAAACGTCCCAACTTCATCGGAGTTGGGGTTTGTACATACAGTAGCCCAGAGCCAATCATGTCAGTTGCGTTCAAACAAACTGCAAGCTTGCATTTGTTGATCAGTACATGTCATCATCTTTCCACCCCTCCCTGCTCTCGGATTTGCTCCCTACCTCAGGCTAGCGCTTTGGGACGTGCTTCCATGCAGTCTCTCAGATTGGAACGATTGGGCAAAGTAACATGGGATTTCCCAGGTTAATAGACAGGGGCAGTCAGTGAAACATCTAACATCTAGTGTTCTACATCCATGGAGTGCAAGGCTTCTTGCAAGGACCCATCGATGGGGTCAGGCAGAGTAGGGCTCGAACCTGCAACCTTCTATTTGCCAAACAGCTCCTCTACCAGGCCAGTGCCACGTCTACGTTTCCACAGAGAACTTCATGTTGTCGTTGAGTCTACACAGCTATGGACAATTAAGAAAATCGGCTACTTTTATTTCATGATGTATAATTAATTTATGTAATTTATGTTTTCCTGCACATATGGAGTTAATTTCATTTCACTGCAAGCTAGCCTAAGGCTATAGGGTTGTATGTGACAAATAAATTCCTCTTACTCTTACTCATCACCTGACCCACCACCTCCTCTACACCCCGGATCCCACCTATGTAGATGTGTAAACTACTGTTACTGGTCTAACTGTCCAAGGCTGCATGTGTAGCCTATACTGTTTGATAGAGTTTTATGAATACTTCCCCCTTGAATACATCAGCATGGAAGAGGTGAAACAGGAATCGTGAAGATCGGAAAAGCCCTGGATTGAGCATCAACATCTTTTTTTTTCAGATTTCAATATCTTGCATCCCATCTCTGATAAGATTGAGCTGTTTTGGGATTAAGCAATGGAAGTCTGGCACACTCTGTAAACAAAAAATCTTGGTTTTACCATTAGATTTTACTGTCTGGTTTTTCATTATCCTTCAATGACCTCAACAGTTACTTTGCATGAGAGCATCTCAAAATTAAATACTGTAGGCCTAGTACTGGTATTCATCTCGAGCTATATGATATCATGCACATAAATCCCTCTGCAGAACAGCATCTTTGTATTTTCATACAAGCCATCATAGTCCGGCATATAATTACTCTCTGGGGTAATTTATATACTAATGCTCAGCTGCATTTGAGAAGAAAAAAGCTGAATGCTTAGCAGAGATGACCGCTCTGTCATTTGTAACCCAAGCCCTTGAATGTTGTCCGTGTATCTCTCCTCTGGATCTGTCCGCAGTAGGGAAGGCGGTGTGTGGATGGCTCGCAGGCCCGCAGGCCACGAGGCTAGCCAGGCCGCTGCACGGGTGTGGCCCCGCTGACCTCATCCCCGCTGGCTTTTTACAGCACGGGCCAAGCGAGCCTGTTAAAAAAGTCAGTGAAGTCACTGTAAACATCTGAGAGAGAGAGAGAGAGAGAAAGAGAGAGAGAGAGAGAGAGAGAGAGAGAGAGAGAGAGAGAGAGAGAGAATGGGCTGTGAGGGGGCGAAAGATGAAAAAGCATGCGTGTCTGGCTAAACCATGCATAAAGTAGGCCTACGTAAATTTGATTATACCCATATATACAGACCACTCGGGTATGTTGTGTAGTCCGAAATGATTTAGCTTAGCCTGCATAGTCTATAACCTATATCATGACTCAGTTAGGCCATGTTATGCTAAGGCCTGGCAATAATTCGCTTGGATAAAGTGGCCTCTTTTAAGGGTTTACTTGCAGTAGTGCAACTTGGGTTTACTGAGGTAACTGTGGGAAATGACCACTGGGAAGTAATTGTTGTACTCAGTCTGTGTCCAACAATTTCACAATCTTGTAATTGTTATCTCACATTCTCGGGCTCCTAAAAGTTTACTGGCTTTTAACAACGTGAAAATGTTCCCGTGTGCCCTTTTACTATTGCGAGCCCATAGGGGCACGGACCACAACAATAACGTTTTATTTTCCTACCTTTTCTGATTTTAGTAGGCTACATCTGAGATTTTGTGCAAAAGGCTTCAAAAATGGTAAAATTCGTGGAACGTATCACCTTTCAACGCAACAGCGACAGCTATGCATTTTCGCACTTCAAATGTCAGTAGAAGTTGCCATTTACGCACGTTCATAACATGACCACTAAAACATTTGCGTGTTGATACTGGGGATTGTCAGTGGCATCTAGCAACGTTTGTATGAGCGCAGGCATGCGGAGAGGGGCTAGAATGCCGGTAGACAGAAAACTTTGCCCAACACGTCATTGTAATTTGATCCCACCGCTTGGCTCTTTAAAGAAATAAGAGATGACCTGTCTGAATGAGGACGTGCCGCATCGTCCTTTGAGCTTCGGGAGGGAAAAATCTTCAGCAGAGACGAAGAGGAAAATGACGGGCTATTTCACGAATGCTTCAGGGGGAAGTAAGACAGCCTGGCACGGTGTAGGCGTGATGTGATTTTGCCGGGAGAAGTTGCCACAAGTTAACGTTCGCACAGGAGCCACAAGGTAAACGAATCGCTCATTTTTTTTAAACCAGCCGCTCTGCCTGCATTCTCGATTGAAAGGACATATTTACGACATATGTGTGTGTGTTTCAAGTTAGATCAAATCACTGGGTTATTAACGCACCAGACGCAAATTTTCGCACGCAGCGGTTAAAGATCGAACAGGTTTTCGCTTCGCTGAGTCGTGGGCAATCCAAGTTGCTGTGGTCAGGAGTTTCAGCTGGTAGGAGTCCTGTGTGTCTGGCACACCTGTGCGCCTTGACCATTTTTGGACAACATTTTCCCCTAGGAGAGTCTGAGGGCAGCGATATTAGTGGAGGACGGTGTAAGGGGGTCATGGTGCCGTGATGCACCATGTAACCTACATTTGGATGGTGAGTGATCAAAGGCGCTTCAGCATAGCAAAGAGCTTAGGAGAGTCTCGCAGACGCTCGTGGCGCTATTTTAATTGTGGTAAATATTAACTCTTTTAACTGAGGTAACAGTTGCCTAGACGGCTGGAGTGCACCGACTGACCTCTCAAGTCTCCACGCACAGGTTCTCTCAAGTGTAAATCTGGTCAGTGCAAGCAAAAACTTTGTTGAAGTGTAGTGATTTCCCCGTGAGTGGTGGTGACCTGTTGTTTTGGTTTTTAAGCATTGCCTGCATACAGTATAGTGGTGGGTGCATTCTCAGTTGCCATTCCCAAAGTTTTTCTAAATTGTGACACAGTAGTACCCATGTTATAATCTACACTGCCACTGCCACCGGTTTGTGAATGTGAGTATGAAAGGGTGAATGTGAGGCATACAATGTAAAGCGCTTTGAGTGCTCAAAGGAGTGGAAAGGTGCTATATGCAATCCATTTACCATTACGCGTGTGACATTTTGCTTATGTTATGCCTCATGTGTTTTGTGTATTTAACAGCTAAAACAGTCTCTTCTGTTCTATGATCTGTGTGTGTGTGTGTGTGTGTGTGTGTGTGTGTGTGTGTGTGTGTGTGTGTGTGTGTCAGGATGAGGGTGAGGGAGAGGTGTGTCATGTTGCGGTGGGCTGATTACAGTTGCCTGTGCTCCTGCTTTTTTGTTGAGGATGAGGTGGAAGCAAAGCCTCAGACATGCGTTTGGTCACCCCCCACTTCCAGGGTGAAGAGTCTGATAAAAATGTGTGGTTGGTACTTGGTAGGTTATGCATGTGGGTGCGTGCCTGTGTCCACACTTATGAGTGAGGAGTGACTGCATGTGTGTGTGTGTGTGTGTGTCTGTGTGTGTGTGTGTGCGTGCGCGTATGCGCATGTGTGTGTGTGTGTGTTTGTGCGTCTCGTGTGTGTGTGTGTTTGTGTGTGTGTGTGTGTGTGTGTGTGCGCGTGTGTGTGTGTGTGTGTGTGTGTGTGTGTGCGTGCGTATGCGTGTGTGTGTGTGTGTGTACGTGCACCTCTCTGTCTGTGTGCGTGTCTGGGTGTGGGTGCGAGTACATGCCCAATATCTGTAAGAGTCTGTATTTAACTATTCATATGTGTCTGCCAGTGTCAGCACCCACGAGCACACGTGTTTAGGTGAAGATGTGTGTAGTGTGTGTGTGTGTGTGTGTGTATGTAGACATACGTGTGTAGGTCTGTGTGCATCTCTATACATGTTGTATGTAAATGTGTGTGTGTGTGTGTGTGTGTGTGTGTGTGTGTGTGTGTGTGTGTGTGTGTGAGAGAGAGAGAGAGAGAGAGAGAGAGAGAGAGAGAGAGAGAGAGAGAGAGAGAGAGTGTGTCTGTCTCTGTCTATACGTGTGTGCGTCTGTCTGTCTGTTTGTCTGTCTGTCTGTCTCTGTCTATGCATGTTTGTGTGTGTGTTTGTGTCTGTCTGTGTGTGTGTCTGTCTGTCTCTGTCTATGGATGTGTGTGTGCATGCATATGTGTGTGTACGCGTGTGTGTGTGCTTGCGTGTGTTTACACCTCAGTGCAGTGGAATGTCCAGGCCTATATTTATGGCCCACTGATAATGCACGTGGAGCAAGAGGGGGGGGGCAAGCCTGTCATTATCCACACGGGCCCAGGGCCCCCAGACACAAGGTAAAGACAGACACGACAGGAGAGGAGAGGAGGTGAGGAGGTGCGGAGAGAGGGACATGCAGAAAGACAACGAGAGAGAGAGAGATAGAGAGAGATGGAGGGAGGGACAGAGAGAGAGAGAGATCGAGAGAGGCAGTGAGAGATAGAGATGGTAAGAGAGAGAGAGAGAGATGGATAGAGAGAGAGAGATGGTGAGAGAGAGAGAGGCCGATGAGAGAGAGAGATGGTAAGAGAGAGAGAGAGAGATTGTGTGAGAGAGGTGCTATTTGGGGATGGAGGAAGAGGAGGACTGTGTACTCCTAAAGAAAAAGAAGAAAAGAAACCCAAACACAGGAGGAGTCAAAGTAGATGAATGAAGAGAGGAGCAAGAAAAGACAGGCAGGAGGTGTGGAAAGATGAGGAGAGAGAGAGAGTGCTAGTGGGGGATGAAGAAGAACTGTGGGGACAAAGAGGAGAGAGGTGTATCTGATGATGCAGAAGAGAAAAACAAAGGATGAAAGATGAAGGAGAGAGAGAGAGATAAATAGCAGTAAAATGGGGAGGAGTAATGGAGAGATTAGTTGGAATACTGCAGTAGAAGGAATCCAGCAGCCCCCCCTCTCTCTTTCTCTTTCTCTTCATCCCTCCATCCCTCTGTCTATGACTATCTCTCCCTCTCTGTGTACTTGCTGGATCCAGCTCTTTTAACATACTCTCCCTCTCTTTCTCTTTGATTATTTCTTTCTCCTCTCTCTCTCTCTCTCTCTCTCTCTCTCTCTCTCTCTCTCTCTCTCACACACACACACACACACACACACACACACACACACACACACACACACACACACACACACACACACAACCAGAGCCTATAAAGAGCAGCTGTTATGGAGCTGTCATTACCTCCACACTGGGTAAATAGAGCTCCACTAGTGGCCCGGATGGAGTCTTGCTGAGGCACCAGGGGCCCTCACACACACACGCACACACACACACACACACACACACACACACACACACACACACACACACACACACACACACACACACACACACACACGTCGTGCACACACACACACATCACACGTTGTGCACACACAAGCACACACACATGCACACACAAACGGAATGTGTCGTACGCACACACATCACACGTCATGCACACACGCGCACACACACACACACACACACACACACACACACACACACACACACACACACACACACACACACACACACACACTAGATCTAGTGTGTATAGACGTAGATGTGATGGGGTCACACACATAAAGACACACACACACACACACACACACACACACACACACACACACACACACACACACACACACACGCACGCACGCACCCACACCCACACGCACACACACCTCTAGACTGTGGTGGGGGTCAGTGTTTGGTGCAGACCTTCATTTCCTTTAGCAAGTTATGTGACAGGGCACCCATGTGGAACAAAAACATTGGGGAGACACACACTCACTCTCTCTCTCTCTCTCTCTCTCTCTCTCTCTCTCTCACTCACACACACACATACACACACGCCACTGGGATTTCCTTGGCTGTGGGTCGGGTTGCAGCAGCAGTCTCCTCAAGGGTCAGGGGTCAGCCAGCAGAGAAAATGAGCCCAGCATACCTCATCATACCTCACAAATACTCAATATCTCATTTCTTATTCATACATTGAATACCTTATCTTGCTTAGTGTTTGTGTTTATGTCCTTGTTTAAGCCTATGTTTATTTTTACTCATTGTGTTGTCTCATTGAAATTGCCAGTAAATGAGATGGGTGTCATATTTTCATTTTCTTACAAAGAATATCAGAGGTGTGAAGGTGCTCTTTGTTAAACGTAACTTGGAACAAGGTTTAGAAGCTACCAAGGCACCGGCCAAGACATGTTGACGATTTTAATGTGTTCTACAATGAACTAGCTCAGTTGAATTAAAAGCTTTTTAACGAAGAAGAAGGGTGCCGTGAATATCTTCTAAACCTCATTCTCAGTATTTTACTTCATTGTGACCTCTGTATTGATACATTAATTTAAGAAGTTACATATCTTTGTGTTTATCTCTCAGTCTCTGGTCTGTTGGTGAGCTTATTTGCCTTTAGGCACAATTACAGAACAAGGCCACAACACTCGAAATCTTTTATGAACTACGTACATCGGAGAGTCACATGCACTTGACTGAAAATATGCTATTAATGAATATATTGTCGTGAATTTTCCAAATATGTTGGTGTTGTCACTGGCCTGAAATTTGCTGTGCATACCTCATCATTGAGATACTTGCAATATCTCATCTCTCCTTCTTCACCTTCAAT